>NW_017298398.1:17938-50782 GCF_001594075.2 Trachymyrmex cornetzi
AAGCCACTCAAGCTTCTTGGTAACGGGGGTAATCCTTGCAGGGAAGACATCGCAATCCTTTCTTGAATACTAGAACATACAAGTGCGAGGTTTTTAGATAATTTATATTCTGTATACAATGGGATGTATTTTCAGCACGTTTCAATGAACAGGACAACGCAAAGTGTTTTCAATGATAAAGGGTACATTTAGTGACAGAAATATCATTCTTGGCATCCAGTGAGTGACAAAGAATGGCACTTGTGTCACCAAATGAAAAACACCCAAAGTTAAGAAGCTAACGTTTAACTTACTAGACGTTAATTATTAATATTTAATATATGTAACAGTATAGTTGTCGCATATAGATATTCCGGCTAAGTTTTTGCCAAACTTATGACAAACAAGATATTTTAGTTGTAAAAATATTGGAGATGTAAGGTAAAAAGAACATTATAGTAAATATATTCAAGTGATTATTACAGTAAAGTAAATCTCATAATACATTTTTAAGATTGTAAGCACGACCAACTCTCAAAATTTGCTTTATGAAATGTACAAAGTACCTTACAATATGCCTAGACGACAATCATTTATCAGAAAAATAAAGTCAATTTTACGTAAGTGAGCGCTTGTTCCTGTATAGACCTGTCGATTCCAGAAAATTTACTAAAATTCTAGAGTACACATTACTTCGTTTTCTCCGTGTATAAGAGGGATGAAATTAATAGTTTCATGATACTCGGGGGAGGAGAAACTTCTGCGGATCGTACGGTCTTCTCATAAACTGTCACAGGCGGAGTACGATGGAAGCCACAGGAAATGGGAATACCGTTACACGATCATCTTACGAAATAAAAATCGATCTGTCTTTATGAGTGTCGGTTGCCCATACGAAGGCGGGGGATTTGGCAAATGATTCACATCGCCCTGCAGTTATTATCATCGCGTGCACATCGCGGAAGTGTGCGATCGCTCAATCGTTCTTATCGATATCGATATCCGTTCGACTCGGCTCCGCTTACTCGTCTCATCTTATTTTCCGCATGCTGAGATGAGATCGATTCGATACGCCAAGTGCAGCGATATCGATTCGATAGCAATTATAGATAGCGATATCAGTTTAAAAAGTCGATGCTCTTAATAATAAATTCCTCATCGACTTGCAGCCAGGACTGCCACAAATTCCTCGCCCTAAAATTTCATATAACTTTTCCTGATTTCCAAACAAAATTTCATGAGTTTTCTTAACTTTCAATAATACTTTGAAATTTTTTGTATTTTTTTCCTGGAAACCGTTAAATATTCTTGGGAGAACAATTTAACATAACAATGTAAATTAATGTTGCTAACACTGCACTTGCTAACCTGATTTCCTTGATTTTTAATTTCGTAGCAATCAGTTATGTAACGCAAGAAAAGAATATTCATGCAGTCTCTATTTATTTCTCGAGAATATATTTCTCCTTTTTTTTTATATAACATGCGTTAAATTATTCGTTTCATTTATATAACTGCACAATCTGCATAGTATTGCACATTCATGTGCGCATAAATGTTATACAGCAATACTCGAAAGACTAGTGTAACTTGTGAATTTTTTTCAGAATTTTATACCTGAGCAAACTAGAGGCAAATTAAGGTTCCAGGATTGAACTGAGGACAAAATAAAAAAAAAGGAACGCAAGTGTTTTTTGAACGTTAGTTGACAGTAACGAGCGGTTGGTTTTTACGGTTGGCTGAGACGGCATTTATCGCGAGAAAGCGGTGCATTCATATCACCGGATAGTTGAATTTAGATCAATGCGCGTAATACAGTGACCCTGCAACTATCGCGACTTCTCGATAATTATTACATCGTTAGCTCTGGTGTGCAGTAACGTCGCGCCTTGCGACAACGTTACGTCATAGAACACTTAAGCAATGTATTCACACGACAATATTTTCCTCAAACACATTATTTTTAGTGCTGTGCTCTAAAAATAAGAGTATCAAAATTCACTTTAAGAAGATTATTGTACATTTTAAACACACTCAAAAATTAAAAAAGTTCAAATTGTTTAAATTAGAAAATCAATACTTCTTATCTTGCAAGTTCTTCTGAATTATTATTGTCACCCACGAGGAAATATTAGAACATTAGATGTAAAGAATGTAAAGAATGATTTTTTTGGGAATTAAAGCAATGTTATCCTCTAAAGACAATTATCACATAATTGTGAAAAAAACATTTCTTTCTTGATTTTCAAAGCAAATAAAAACTAAAATCAAAGCTTCGAGTTTCTTATTACGATCAATCTCTTAATTTTAAAAGCGATCCCTAGACAATCAATATTATTATACAATATTTAATATCGCGCTTAATATTATGTATTATTTGGAAATTATACCTCCAGCATGTTTGCTTTGAAATATTTAAGAGACACATCAATAATATTGTACAAAATAATTGAGCGTCTAGGAGCCATTTAAAAGACACTTATAAATAATCTATTTCATCGATAAGAAACTTTCAAACTCTCTGCCGAATGGCTAAGAGTCTCATTCGTATTGTAATATAGGTCCATCCACTTTTATAATTTTAATTTCCAGTAGAGACAATTGCGAGCAAAGTCTCTGGCGATTTCATTTCATTTTTAATACCTGATGAAATCAAGATCAGTTATTCTTTCCTCTTCGCGATGATCATAACCATTGACTCGGCCCACGTCGACGATGTCGGTGTTGTCGTCGCCGTCATCTCCATGCAAAGTAATCTGCGTGGAAGAGTAACGTACCCCCGCCTCCAGCCAGTCCTGCCGGTGGATATTGTTGTCGCTATCGTTGTCATTACTGTCCTCTTGGTCGCTGGGCGCAATTTTACGCTCTGATTCGTCGACGACGAGCAACGTGGTGGCAGCGCGGTCAACGCTCGGGATGTTCGTCGATTTCTCGATAGGAGACGGAGTCTTGACACCTCCGTTACCGAGCTTTCCACTAGCCACGAACGTTTCCTGCTGCTGTTGCAATTGTTGCTCATCAGGACACGATCGACACGTGGGCGTCGACCGGGCGTTGCGCCCGTCTGCTCTCTCCGAATCGCCGTTGCATTTTTCCGCGTGACTCACTGTGACTCGTCCTCGAGGGGAATCCGGACTGGAAGACGAGGCACGATGCTCGTCTTCGAAGGACACGTTGACAGCTCGGATAGCCACCGGTGGCTTCGTCGTCGTCAGCGCCGTTTCGAATTTCTCAGTCGAGGTGACGACACTGTTCTCTCTTTGCTGATCTTTATCAGGCAACTTCTTCCATCGGTCACGATGATATGGTAGAGCGCCGGCTAGGTCTTTCCCGCGGGAGTTTTTCCGGATCTCCAGCCTACGTTGCGGCCGTTGATCCTCGGTAAAACTGTTGCGCTTCCGCACGATATTCACTGGAACGTTCCCCGTGGGATAAGGCTTTTCCGAACCGGTACCAGGTCTATGATGTTGATCGTGAGACGAGGTAACTTTGTTTCCATTCTCCGACCGGTTATCCTCAACAATTGTGTCTGTATTTCGCGTCTGGTTGCGATCTCGTGGATTTCTGTCGTTGGACACATTCTCGTCCTTGCAATCCTTCGTGCACTCCTTGAGAGATTCGTATACAGTTGTACGTCCACCCGTTGGGTCCACCTGTTGCTGCTGCAATTGTTGTTGTTGTTGTTGTTGTTGTTGTTGTTGTTGTTGCTGCTGCACTTGTTGCTGATCGGATCTCCAGGGCTTCGTGTTTGGCGGCGGTGGTGCCTGCCTAGTGGGACAGGGCGGCCTTGGCGATCTCTTAAGGGCCTCGGCAACCACCTGCCGACTCGGTCGAGGTGGCACCGGAGGCGGATGAGGCCTTTGACTGGTTGCCAGCTGCATTCCGCTCGTCTTTCGAACCTTCTAACCAAAGCGATTGCTCATCCTCTATGACGACATACTTATACGTATGCAAAAAACGAATTTTACTTTTCGAGCCAACTAACTGCACAATCTCAACTCGCGATTACGTCAATACACGTAAAAATATCTATGCTATTACCGCTATTACTAAACACGGTATTAAATGTCAGCGGTAACACGATACCTTCACCTCGCACGTAAACGACGAAGATTGCGCTTCGTTCAAAATTCTCTCGAGATAAGAAGCGACGTTTATCATCGTCCTTATCGCGTGCGTGTCTATTATAAGCCAACGGAATCGAGGAACGCCGGTAAATAACTCGGCAAGCGAGGTATTTTGTGAGCTTGGCAAATTTCTCCCGTCACAGTGGTATTTCATCAGCCGCAAAATTCTTCGAATAGGAATTCGTTGTTTGCAATTTTATCGTGACGTATTGCCAGGCGCAGACGAATATAATAGCCGTTGGATATCTTTGCGCAAAATCTATTGCAGCCCGGAGGTATGACTCGCGAGGCGTGCGTTTCTTGGAATTATCTTATTCCCTTAAAACGCACGGACGAGCATGCTTTAAATGCCGATCGGAGATGACGGGAATGTTGTGCAACGTCGCCACATGATTCCACACACTGTTGCGCCAGCGAAATCACCGCAATCTCGCCGCGCGTACCCTCGATTCGCCGCGTTTCCTTCTCTTTCGCCTCTTCTCTTTCGTTTCTCCCCTCGAGTCCACCTCGTCCTCTTTATTCGTAAGCGGGTCGCGATCGCGTCGATGCCTCGCGATATCGCCGACGCGATTTTGCATACAATTCTGCGGGAGCCACAAAACGTGCCTTCGTTCGCTCGCTAATAGCTTCATGCGCGCGGTGCCTTCAATTTCTCGAATACCTCTTCGTTCGCGATCGCGACGAGCGGAATCGACCTGCGATTTTGCACACAATCGCGCGGGAATCACGTCGCAAAATATTCCTCGTGCACGTCAATTATTAAAAGCCTCAAGAAGCCACTTCCGATTCTCAATACAGGGATTTGCTTCGCGCGCATTTCGTCCCTCTCCTTTCTTTCTCTCTTCAGCTTGTCATTGAAGCTGATCTTCAAGACGACGTTACGGCCTCGATAGTCGCCTTTCTATCTCGATCGCTCGAGCTTTCCTTCCATGAAGAGTGTACGAGCAGACCCGGCGAACCCGCTTCTTTGTGAACGAACGAGGCAACCTGACTTGCCGCCTTTTGTAAGTAAACTTTCTATCGCATACCGCGATTCACAGTGCGCACGAAACATTCAATGGTCCTGACAAAGAATTCCTTTTCTACCTTTTCTCTGAAGCGTATCAAAGTTTATTTTTAACAAATTCGGCAATTAAATTTCTTTATATAAAACTTCTTTATTTTTCCTTTATTATTGCAGGACAGAGGAAAGAGTAGAAAAATTTTGTTGAAAAAGAACCAAGAATTTAATTTAATTTACGTATTGTTATTTCTAACGAAGGAAAATCATCTTCTTTGACTCGAGCCACTTCGTCTTCGCGTCATCCGCGTCTTCAGCAGTCACTTCCGAGTCTCGCTTGACGTCACATCGCGTCTTCCACGTTTCAGTGCACTGAAATCCACACTTTCTAACGCACAAACAAATTGGCAATTCCTTCTCCTTTTGCTACAGTTAAAACACTATTGATTCCTACGTCATGATCGCATCAATGATGCCTCCTTTCATCGATTTAGCCTTTCAAGACTTCTCTCGTTCCTGTGATGATAGGGACCAATCGCGATGAACACTTGAAAACTTCGATTCGGTGAACTACGAGGAATAAGCCAAAACGATCGCACAACGAATGCCTTTGGACAGGTAGAGTTAGAACAGCGACGATCCCGAGACCCCAGGCGGTATCCCCGATCCAGTATCTCCTCCTCCGTTCAGTCCTTTCCCTCCTTCTCTTCCACCCGATAGCGTCTCTATCCTCTCTTTCTCAACGGACCGACCGCCACGGACTGACTTTGCGGTCCCACAAACATCCTTCGCGATCGGTGGCCACGTGACTGGCCGAGCTCGAGTTCTCGTCAGGTAGTCAACGAGTGTGCGCCTTATGCATGTGTGGGTATGTGTATGTTTGTGTGTGTGTGTGTGTGTGTGTGTGTGTGTGAGTGAACGAGCGAGTGGGTGAGCGAAGGAATGAGCGTGTGAACAAGCGAGAGGGCGAATAAACGAGTGAGTAAGCGTGCCTAGGTGTGTTCGTGTGTTGGAGGCACAGAAGGGAGAGACACAGGCGAATGCAAAAGAGGACCTGCGGTTGACGGTGATGGTAAAGGTTCACCACGGCGGTCTCGTGACGATCTCAACACTGTTGGTCACGATGATGTGTGAGTTCTTGACCTGGTAGGAAAAACTCTTGGATAGCTCGACACGTTACGTAAAATCGCCAGATCTCAGGAGGGGGAGAGGGAAATGCGGTTGCCGTTCTAAACTTTACGGAAAGTCGTGGTCACACTTTCTAGCGTCGTCAAGGCGCTATAGTTTCTTCTCGGGGATGCTGTCTCTCAATGAGATTTTCATAGTGCATTACGATCTCTCGGTCATCTGCGCTATAATCATTCCAAATATTAAAAATGAGAAAGTATTAATTTCAAAAGGCAATTTAATTTCAATAAGCGACAATAGCAAACAACATAGCTATTTCTTCAAAGTCTGATTTAAAATATTGTAAATCTTTATCCACACTGAAGATGGCTCAGTGTGAAACATTTGGATGTGAATCTTGATATTATAATTTTGTCAACATTAATTTGAATTTTGTGCACTGCAGCTTGATTTATTGCCTTGTTATTACTTATTTAAATTTTAATTCTCCGAGCCTTCAGAACTTGGTTATCAATTTAATTTCGTTATCGTATGAAATTATATTAGATTTTATCGTCATATTACATCGTTGACGTAATGTATTTTCACAGGATTCGCTCGAATGGATTCAATTATGTACCAGCGCGTCCTAATTACACACACGCACTCGCCCGAGATTGTTTTAAGTTTATGTAAGTCGATTTCGCCGTGCTTCCACAGAGTTACGAGCACTACACTTCACGGAACACGTCACATATCGTTTCGTTTCTTTACGTCATATATCTATCGCAGGTGTAGCAGTTAATTATCCGCGAATGTGCGTTCATTTCGCAATACGCATTATTCGCATCGACGCGAACGCAACGGCGATCTGTGATAAGCGTGAACTTTCTAGAGTTCGTGAGGCATAAAATGTCTTATCGATCATATCAGTTTCCGTGCTTTGCCGGAGCATCGTTATAATTTCTCACAAAAGAGATAAACGAAGTAAAGAATGCACGTAAAAGATCGCATAGACGATTCCGTAGAAACGCGATGAAAAGGGACTCGAATGAATTTTTTTATATGATTATTTGTAAAACAAAATAGACTAGGAGTCACGAATTATAAAAGAACTAGAAACATTAATTAAAAAACTAGGAGTCTCATGAATTAAAGACTAAGACTCAAGAATCAAAAGGACTAGAAATCATAATTTAAAAGGATTAAGAGTTAAATTAAAAGAACTAGAAATTATGAATTAAAAGAATTGGGAGTCACGAATTCAAAGGGCTGGGAATGACGAATTAAAAGGGTTGGGAGTCATGAATGAAAAGGACTCGAGAATTAAAAGAACTAGGACTCGTGATTTAAAAGGATTAAGAATCACGAATTAAAAGGAATAGGAGTTACAAATTAAAAGGACTAGAAGGCAATTATGAAACGAGACTGGACTCGAAGCCAACCATCTCGTGGTCCATCTACCTCCATCATTGGGTGTAGGTGTATACCGCGACCGGTGGTATCGCGTGAGATACTCTCTCAGTAAACCCGTGGCAGACGAGGAGAAGGGATGGAAGAGGGAAGGGAAAGGAAAGGACTATTAAAGGAAGAGGTGAACGAAGCGAGATGGAGAAAAGGGAAGGGACCTATTAGGTCCCCTCCGTCTCGCCATCCTCTGCAATAGCACGGAGGTCTGTTCACCAGTGCCGTAGCTTGTGCGACATTCAGACTCTTCCCCCGTTTTCTTTCTCCTCTCCGTTTCGAAGATCGCGGGAAGAGGAGTCCAGGGGAGCGTGATTACTCTTAACTCGCGCAATTCGTCTTAACGAAGCGATTTCTCTCCTTTAAGTCACGCTCTCGAGTCTACGATTGATGCGATTTGACGAGGTCTCGAAACCAAGTTTTTTTTTTTTCTTCAACTTGTTACACGTGGAGATATACATCTCATTGAAGACAATCGGCCACGTTTCTAGACTCGCTATATCGGGAGATGGCACTTCTCTCGGATATTTCACAAATGTTTTCCGTCACTCAACTGAAGCGGAATGACGAAGATAAGATACCAGCGGTATCCCGCGGTCTCACGTGCTCCGTGGAATGAAGTAACCGCTGATGATACGCGTTATCGGCTTGCCGATCACCACGCGTATCGCTCGCCCATTCACGGCGCAATTAAGCTCGAGGAGGAAGTGGCACGACCGGCCGGCTGAGAAAACGCGGGCCGCGGAATTTATTCACACTCTGTTTCGCTCTGGCTCAGGCAAAAACGACTCGTTCCACTTTTGCGACCGATCTCCCGCCGATAAAATGCAAATCGGCTCCACCTCTCCCTCCCGCCCGCGCAATCCGGCCGCCGGTTCCTCGATCGATCGAAATCGGATCGTACGTATCACGAAGACGTTCCCGTCCGTTCGGCTGTTACCGTACAACATGGCCGTCAAAACAAAATTCGATTACTGGGTCACGGGGTTTCGTGAAGTGCGCGTTCGAGACGCGGACTTCGAATGCCAATGTCAGACGTGAGTCCGTCGTCTGCGACTCTATTTTGCGTTTCTACAAACAGGATTGTCACAAATTCCTCATCCTAATATTCCATAACTTTTCCCTCATTTTCAGACAAAATGTCATGACTTTCTTTAATGCTTTTAATAATATTTTGAATTTTTTTGTATTTTCATCCTGATTTGGAGACTGTCAAATATTTTGTTGAGAGAGCAATTTAACATAACAATGTTAATTACTGTTTATGTCGCTGATACTGCTTGCGTTTGATCGTTAAGTTAGTAATATTCAAAAACTGCCGAAGGGAAGGTGATGTATGTATATATTGAACTTTTTTAAAGTCAAGCATTTTAATTTTCCAGAAAATTAAAATTCTTGATTTTTTCCTGATTTCCAGTTTTGTGGCAATCTTGTAGATCAACGTTTTTCAACCTTTCTTAATTCGCAACACATTAAATAACAAGCCATTTTCTCGAGATACATCATTAGCACACGCTTCAGCGCTCAGCATAGATCTTTTATCAGATACCGCCAATACGGTTCAGAAATAAAACGTAAAGTTCTCAAATTCTTGTTTTATCGTTTTAAAAGATTTTATTGCAATTATCACTTTGGTTAAAATGAGAATAAACACAGTTAATATACATAAT
This sequence comes from Trachymyrmex cornetzi, assembly GCF_001594075.2. Lineage (NCBI taxonomy): Eukaryota > Metazoa > Arthropoda > Insecta > Hymenoptera > Formicidae > Trachymyrmex > Trachymyrmex cornetzi. The sequence continues at coordinate 27,286 of NW_017298398.1, forward strand.
TTAGATAATTGTTATGACAATTATCTAAATTATGTTTATTAATTATGCTTATTTATTATCTAAATTACGTTTTAAAAATTATGATTTTTAAAACGTTTTTACTTCGTCCTTGTTTTCTTATTTATTTCTGAAGTTTTGTTTCTTAATATTTTCTCTATTTTCGTGGCACACTTGAAGATCATTTGCGGCATACCGATTAAAAAACCTTGATATATGTAGATTAACTTTAATCTCGGTTTGATTTACTTTTATCATTTCCTAGTTTTAAGAATTAGACAAATAAAAAGAAATTAATAGAGGAAATTAAACCGAGATTAAAATTAATCTACATTGAAACGGACATATATTTATTAATTCGTAAGCAGAATTCATAAAGGACATTTTTTAGCATCTCTCTTTGATCTTGATAGGTCGAATTGACAAATAATATTTTTTTGTCTTAAACGCAATACTTTTAACAATCCTTTTTTTTTTCTAAAACTCACGATATCATATTCGACATTAAACTGATTCTGACAGCCATGACTCTTCAATTGTTGATACGTCCGTTGAATCATACATTTTTTTCTTGGAATTAAACATGACTCGTGTTGCTATTTTTACACTCCGTCGTACTTTGAACACCGCGTCGAAAGGAATAAAGTTGAAAGCGGCCGTCTTTTTACAATCATAAATAATTCAGCCCCGCAGCCGACGTAAACGTCAAATTGACTCGCAAAATCGGCCAGTTAAAGTGCCGCATTGAAAATAGCGTTCTTGCTGTACGCTGTCGCGATTTGACTTAACCATCCATTCGCGCTTCGCGTTGAACTCCATTAAATTTCGCGTCGGAGTTTCCTCGCGCGCGATTATGTCGGCAAAACGCAATTCCCGCGATTAAAGCGAGAAAAAAAGAGGGGCCCCTCTCCCTTCCCGAGCTCGCGATTAGAACTATGGTAGAACCGTAACCGCGTCGCCGGGAGAATGGATTATGCGGCGCGACTGCAGCTATTACGTTACATTCCCGAACACGCGCAAGACACTGATGACGCGTATATTGTCGGATACAACGAATTATTAATAATTCAACGAGCCAATGCGTTGCCCGCAGATAACAGGCGGAGAGGAGAGAGGCTGATTCGCGGTCGCACGCCGCGCGTTAACCCTTTGAACCGGAAATGTACTCTTTGTCGCGCGGAGAGATCAGAGCACGAAGGGGTCAAGAGATGTTCAAATTTCACTGACAATGAAGACTCGGGTGTCATATGAAAAAAACGGTTTTGCTGAAGTATAAAAATTTAGCTAGTTACAGATCTGAAAATAATTTTGTTCGACTATCAAAATAATGATTAGGACGCTCAAGCTGGTTGCTAGAAAACTTTTTACAGCATTGCTTCAACGACCTACATAATTATTTTGATGATAGAAATATCTAAAAATTCAGCTAGAAACAGATCTGAAAATAATTTTGTTAAATTATCCAATAATTATACAGACGCTCTCCAGCTGATTGTTAGAATATTTTTGCAACATTGCTCATCAGCTCGAGTTTTTTTACATAATTATTTTGATGATTTTCTAATGAAATTATTCAAATCTGTATCTATCTAAATTTTTTAATGTTTTAACAAAATCGGTCCATGCAGTTTCGATAAACAGTGCGACGTCTTTTATACAATTCCTCTCCAAGACACGTTTTTTTGATACGTGCTGTAAAGGAGAGATTAATCGCAAGTGCTGCTGTGGTGAAAATTCCGAATGGAATGAGGCGTAAAAAGATTTTAGATATTCGCGAGGTGACGAATTTTAGATCAGTCGCAACAACATACGAGAATGTACAACGGGTTGTCGTGTGGCAGGCGAATATAATCGTCGGCGGATGGACGACTCTAGATAAGTTTCTAAATTTAGGTACGACACATTCTCTCTTGGAAGACATATAAGTCATTCGTATGGAATTTGTATAAATCTTATTACACGTTTTACGGCGAACAGTGCGTTGGATACGACGAATCAGTTAAAAAAAAACATGCTATGAATAAATAAACATGTCATAAAGTATTATTGGCATTTACTAGCTATTTGATTATCCCTAATGGCTTTTTTAAACAAATTTATGTAAGCTTGATGATACCGAAAGCCTGAGTTTACGTGAACTTGCGAGATTTAGCAAAAGAGATTGGTGTTACACAGACTATTTAAATTGTACAAATTATATAAACCGGTATTTATAGTTGCTCCTATTTCTCTCTTAAATTCTTTGAAGTGAAATCTCACTCTAAAGAATTTAGAGAAACTCTTTAGAATGAGATTCCATTCCAAAGAATTTAGAGAGAGTTACAGGACTGTCTTAAATAATATATCTTAAGATGCTAATATTCTATTTTTTATTGGTATACTTATGACATCTTAAGACTGTACTTAAGACTGGTCTTAGATATAAGAACTAACTGTAATATATATAAGAGAATACCAGCTATAGATATAAACAGACTATGGGAAGAGATGTCTAAATTCTCCTAAAATAACCGGTCCAATTTACATCCGAGTCTCTTCAGAAGGGAAACTTCGTAAGGAGGAGGAACGAAGAGGCACGCGTAGTTTACCTGATCACTCGCTGCGTGCTGACACCTGCGGGCCTGCGGGATAAGCGGCGGTTACTCCTTGAACTTCCACTCCTGACGACACATCGGGCATATGTGGTTGGTCTGCTGCGAGTGCAGCCACTTCATGATGCAGTGTATATGGAAACAATGCGAGCACTGCCCCCACACTGAAACGAAACGATGTACACGAGCGGTTAAATTAATTTCGTCGGTGTTGGGCAACGGACCGGTGAACGGTCGGGTGCACCTGGCGATTAGCAGCAAGGGAAAGGAAGGGTGGTAACAACGGGAAGAATGGACGGACGTGCGTGCACACATTCGCCGCGCATCAATACCCGAGGGTGCCCAGGCGAGGGTGAGGGACAGCGGCGCCTACCAGCCGCGTTTCTCCATCGGCCGACCGGCACGCGTCGATCGATATCATGACATCGCGCGCCGTCGCGGATGCGGCCTTCTCGTCGTGGCGGTATTTTATGAGTCGAGAGTATAAAGCCTTGTGTTTCATAATGCTATTCGAAAAGAATGATTCTGTTGAAGTATCTAAAAGTTAGATACAGATCTAAAAATAAACCACTTTGAGTCTTACATAATTATTTTGATGGCTTAACAGTATTATTTCCAGATTCTGTCGATTTAAATAAATTTATAAATAGTTTAGCAAAATCTTTTATTTCATATAGAAATTCCGAAATTTCGGATGCAGAAAGACAAATCACATTTGAACAATTGGTCGATTCTTTGAGATCTTTACATGGCGGAGCAATTTACACAGAGAAAGAATAGTTTTGCTAAAGATCTAAAATTTAGATAGTTCACTTCGTGGACCAAACTTAACAGAGATCATCCTATTTTTTAGCCTGCTTTTTCGGCGATCTATAATTATATATTAAAATTTAGAATGATATTCTATTTTGTGTATAATATATGTATATGGAACTTAATTAAATGGACACAAATAAAAATATATATCTATTAAAATATATGCGTATATCAAATAGATTGTAAGTAGAAATGCGTTGAATAAATGCAAATCATAGATATCGATCAAATTCCAATTAACTTAATTGATAATAATTCATTTAACAGAAATGTTTTTCCAAGGAATTTGTTTCCAAATAAATTTCTAATTACATAATTTATCATTCCCAATTTAATCCAATTTATAATTTTTCTTGTTAAATACGTGTTAAATAAAAAATTAATCATTCATTTAAAATATAGATATCACACTTAGGTAGTTGCAGATAAATAAATCTTATTAATTTAAGTAACAGTTACTTCATATGATAGAATTTTTGCTTAAATTAAAATTTCTAATTGCATAAATCACTGTTTCTAATTTTTCTCTCAAAGAATGTAAAAATATTCAACAGTACTAATAAAAAATATAATAAATGCTTTTGTTTGAAGGAACAGGAAGAAGTTATTTTCAAATAAATAATGAAGAAAAGAGAAACTAGTAAAAAATAGCAATCGTAAAGTTTACCTTAGTGGAATACTGCAATAAAAAGAATATATGTTTCAATTACCTAGTGGACAGTCATCTCCAGGGATCTTGCAATCTGGACAGCTGGCGTCGAACGGCATCCTGCATATACCGCAGTTGTCATCGTTTGCGATCCATCGCCAGGTGGCGACGCCTGTCCAACCTAGGCAGAGAAATGCCTCGTAGACGCTGATCTACGTATAACTGCTTTGCGGCCGAGAAAAACGTACGAATGATGCGAACGTTGGCCGTGACATAACCATGTATAACATCCATCGTTACGAGATTGAGTTTCATGCATGTCGCATTAGAATTACGTTCACAAGACAAAACGAGCGGCAAGAACATTTCGAATTCCATATACTTACTCTTTATCGTCACCTTCATGTCGGGATTGTTCTCTCGAGTAATAAACGCAATGCGATGCGACTTGGCCAATTTCTCCGTGAATTCTCCGCTATTTTCCGATAACGTGACTTCGGTGAAAATACATTTAGGTAAAAAGATGCGTTTATCGTGGTAGAACGATCAACTAACTGCAGCTGCTGCAGCTGACAGAGGAGAAACACAAAGCGATAAACAGGGCTGCGCCATCTTAAGATTTTCAAATCGCGATTCGACACTCGATTCTCGTGCGGAGCTCTGAAGCTCACTTCAGACGATCGCGTCGGTTTCAAGAATAAAATTCTAGTTATTATTTTAGATGTTGTGTAAAGAAATGTACATATTTAAAATATATATTTCAAATAAATTTACATTGCATTGTAATGTTGAATTAAGCTATTGTACAAATTCTAGACAGTGTTGGATTTCCTGAAGTGGGAGGTAAACAGTGAATAAATATAAATAAGGATTTTCTACATATAAATGAATTTTGCTGTGTCAATATTCATTTTAAGCAAAATATATAAAAGCAGACATACGTAAAAAACAATGAATATTGAGAAATAAATAAAAATATTTTTAAATCTGACTTCTTAAAATGGATTATATTATTCTGTGTCTGCATTCGATGGATACTTAATTATAACTAAAAAATATTAAAACGCATAAAATGATTAGTTTCAAATGAGGTAAAGTTATACCAGTTTCATCTTTTGCTTTAAAATGCAAAAATGATTTCTGTCTTTATTTGTAGCGATCGTAGCGATGTAAAGTGATATAATTGTATTTTTTTGTCATACCGTGCAAAATGTCAAAGTATCATATAAAATCTACTCCTAGTTTTTCGCTTCCATTTGATGCAGGAATAACTTTTTAGATTTATTCGCTACAATGCAGATATCCCAATTCACTTTTTCACGTGCGAGAGGTAGATCTGTAAATTTTATCGCTTCCAATTTTGGCTCGACAGTGCAAAAAGCAATGGTTTTATCATGGTTCGTTACGATGGAAATAATTGGCGTGACGACATTCGAGTCACGCGGAACGCGCTGGACGTCGCGCTAATCAATCTCCCCCGGCACGTATCTATTATTTCCGAAAAAGCGGGAGGTTGATTGGCCGGCGCGCGTATACCTACGTATATATTTTCCGTGTCTATTGCGCGTCAAAAAATTAGACATCGCGCCTACGGGAAGCATGCCGTCGGTTTCCATCGGCGTTCGTAGTGCGGCGCGACGGTGGCGACCGAGTGGAAACGAAAGGCGAGTCGCGAGTCGCGACTGCTGACTCCTGTCGCAAGTATCGCAAGCCGAGCCGAGCGAGAAGCGGCTCATCGCGATCGCGACTCGCGAGCGGAGGAGCGCGGCGCCGCTGGACGGCCATCCGTACCGCGTACGTCGTACGTCCCGTGCAGCGTCGCAACGACACGCAACGGCCAGCAGCGAGTCAGCGAGAGCGAGCGGGCGGCGAGGCGGAGGCGGAGGCGGAGACGGTGAGAAGGAGAAGGAGAGAGAGAGAGAGCGGTCGCTGCCTGGCGGCTTTCGTCGTGCGGTGATGCGAGAGGAGAGGACCCGCGCAACGCCGGGTAACGTTCACTAGCGGAGCGGAGTAAACGCGCGCGCGTTGGCCGGACGGAGTCGGCGGGCCCGACGTGGCCGCCCGTTGCGTTGCGTCGCGAGTTTCTGTCCCCGAGTCTCTGGTTTCTGTCAAAAGCCGTGCGCCGAAACGGCCAGCGGTATGACGAGCCTCACACGGGCGTCGTAGATCGGCCGCCGCGCCACCGCCGCTACCAACGACGGTCGTTGCGTGCGTAACGTAACGTGCGTTGGTGTCCAACCTCCCAAGTTCGGCGGGGCCTTCGTGCGCGACATGGCGGGCTTTCATGACAGGGATAGGGCCCTGTTCCCGATCCGGAGCATCTCCGCGATCGTGCAGATCTTCAAGAATCAGCTGGAGAACAGCGCCGAGCCGGACCTCGCGTTGCTCTCGATCCTCGTCGGCGCAGTCGAGAACTCCTTGACGTGCAATCGCGTCTTCACGCCCCAGGAGAACGCCGTCTACGACGAGCCGAAGCTGCCGCCTGTCGAGTACCACATCGCCGAGGCATTGTACACAAAGTTCCACGCGGTGATCAAGGGCGCCGTCGACCTCACCGTGTACGACACCAAGTACGCCACCAGGGAACTCGTGAAAAAGGTGTCGGACGTTATATGGAATTCCCTCACCAGAAGCTACTACAAGGACCGGGCGCATCTGCAAAGCCTCTACAGTTACCTAACGGCGAACAAGCTCGACTGTTACGGAGTCGCCTTCGCTGTGGTGGCTGGTTGCCAGGTTCTAGGTTTCAAGGATGTGCATCTTGCCATGTCAGAGGACCATGCGTGGGTGGTGTACGGAGAAGATGGCACGGAGACCGCGGAGGTTACATGGCATGGTATGTGGTGCAAAGTCTCAATGCATTAGGTGTAAAGTTGTGGTATACTTTGTGCCAACCATAGTCTCCAAAGAAAAAATATTAACTATATATTTAAAAAAATTATCTTGGTTACTCGAATTAAACTATGACCTTTCAATCCTAATGGTTGGAAGAAGATGAAACAAATTATTTTTGTTTCACTTTAACTTATTGCACATATGCATCATCAGTTCAGCGAGTTCTTCAACAAAGAACAGGTCTATTCTTTCCTTCTTTTAGAACTTTCAACTGTCGGGATTGAAAGACCACAATTTAATCAGATATCCAAGATAGGTTCTTTTAAATATACTTTATATTTTTTCTTTGGAGACTATTGATCGGCACAAAGTACCACAACTTTATACCAAGTAATTTTGGATTTTTTTAAGAAAAGTATTTTTCTTATTACAATATAATATTTGCTTCTATAAATTCTTTGATACATGCAAAGTGATAGAAAGATTCAAACCTAGAGCTTTCGACTTACACTGCTTCTATTAAATTCTACTTTTATTAAATTCTACTTGCGACTTCAAAAATTAAGAGTAAGAGGTAATTGCAATTTATTACCAGGTAAGGGAAACGAGGATAAACGCGGGCAACCAGTGGAGCCTGGTGTAGCGTCTCGATCGTGGTTGTATTTAAATGGGCAAGCTATGGTATGCAGTCGTGCTTTAGAAGTGGCTACCATAGTATCGGCTATAAATCCTAGTCTGAATGCGACTACCGACGCGGTCGAAGTGGCGTTGCTCCAGCAGGAATTATTGTGGCTGCTGTATGACTTAGGCCATCTAGCAAAGTATCCTATGGCACTCGGTAATTTGGCTGAATTGGAAGAGGCTGCGCCTACGCCTGGAAGGCCACCACCTATAGACCTCTTTCAGGTTTGCGACATTAAAGTATCAAATAGCATCACTAAGTTTGTTTTCTATGACTAAACTAGTATATATTTTTGAAATTTAAAAAGTGAGATTGGTATATTTGATATTGGGCGAAAGCGAGAGAGAAAATTCTAGTGCAGGAATAAAAATAGAAAGACCTGCTGTTTATCTGCAGATATAATACATGTACATAATTATTCTGAACATATTTTTGTAGGAAGCTGTAAGATCAGCAAGAAAATACTATGGAAACGCGCATGTATATCCTTACACCTATCAAGGTGGATATCTGTATCGGCATGAATTACACGTAAACGCGCTTGCGTCGTGGGCCGATGCCGCGGATGTTTTGCGGAAGTAAGTATTTGACGTATGAGTTTTTAAAAATCTATTTTACATTCTTAATGAGTTCGCTGAAACTGCGTTTGGAGAGTGACAGTGAATATGTTAAATGCTTTATTGATATGCGGTTTGTTAGCGGTGAATAATATAATTCTATGCGCGGCAGATATGATTATTCGCGGGACGACGGGGAAATATACAAGGAATTGCTGGAAATTGCCAACGAATTGATACCGCATGTGGTGCGCGTCGACAACGCGCGTTTACTACGACAAGCACGTTGCTTCGCATACCTGTTGAGATTCTACGATGGTATCTGCCAATGGGAGGAGGGCGCCAATACTCCTGTGTTACACATAGGTTGGGCTCGCCCGCTGGTGAACACGATCTCAAAATTCGACGCCAATATACGCGCTCAGGTCGTCATAGAGTGCTATGAAACAGAGGTCAAGCAGAAGGAGGAAACGGCACAGAAGAGAGAGACGAGTCCCGAGGAGACCTTGAACAATAATAACAACTATTGTAAGACTAAGGAGAGAGGAAACGCGGCGCGAGATCTGATCAAGAGCCTAGAGTCCAAAGTCCCCTCTAATTCAGCGTCAACACATCCCAGTATTCAAGCTTTAACAGCAGCCTGCAGCGAGAAGATACTTAACAGAGATTACCTACTACAGGGTGGTGGTGAGCCGTTTGTCGCGCCGCCGGACGATGCTCTACCACCGGCGCCCTCCACTTCTCAGGAGAACGTCGAGCCCGAAGTTCTCCCGGAGGCTGACTCCGAGAACGAAAGGCCGAGGATAACGCTATACAGCCAGAAGATGAAGGGTCTCAAGGATCTGCTGCTCGCGGAGAAGCTCAACACCCACGCGATCTCGCTGCAGCTCACGGCGCAGAGCCAGGTACAAATCGGTAAGAAGTCGCGTGGCAGCGACGACGTAGGAGTCAGTCAGCGTCCCAAGAGGACGCGTCGGGAATAGTATAAGATCCTCGACCGACGTTTCGGTATAGTAAAGTATTGAAAGTGCCACCACATTTCTCGAGATTAACTCTCCGCTCGTGCTCGCCGAGCGGAAACGCGAGACGCAAACGGCCGGCTATCCGACGCGGCCTGCGCAAACAGTCATTAAGGTATACCAACCTCCTCGCTCTCGGTGTCTCCCGCTGATACCCGGGACGCGGATTCTCCTTGGCTGGACTCCTCCGGAATCTCGACTCGAGAGCGTCGTGATGAATTTTGTGCCGTTTGATTTGAATGAAGCCCTCCACGGTGCTCCTCTCGTTTTGCAACGACGCCGCGGGTCCTTGCGAGACAACGTTTACGTTACCGTCGGGGATATATCGCCGTTAGTATCTATAGAGTATAAAAGTAGATTGGAGAGAGAAAATTGTAGAAAAGTACAAAAAAGTTTTCCCCACTTTTTAAGTTAATAGACGGAATCGTGAGAGTCGCTCCCCCGTTGTCTCGCTGATCGTCAACTCGTGACTCGAGTATTTTTATCTGTAAATATTTCTCTTGATTCTTCCACAGTGCGTATAGAGCTGTGACTTGCGGTATAAAAGGGGAAAAGAGTGGAAAAAGAATCGAATATTGTACCTAATCTCTATCTTCGCGGGTAGACCGATCTTTTTGGAGCATAGTTATTTATTCTACGAATTATACAATTTGCCGACGATATCGCCGACGGATGCGTTTGTCGGCGATCGTCACTTTGTCATACGTATATAATCTCTTGTTGCACTCTTATTTATTGATTCACGTTTTTTCTATTTGAAGCTATTGCACTATTGATAATTACGATTGACAAGTTGCCGTTAATGTTTTTTACACTTGGTAGTTGAACTTCTGTTAGAATTACGCTTCTACGATCTAGTAAGGGAAACACATTCCACTCCGCATGTGGTGCAAACTAATTAAGTTCTTACCCTAAGGTATTTTTAAGCATAAAATTCTCGCTTATTTTTATAACTATTTATTTTCGGAATAACTCTAAGTATCTAGATTTGTAAGACTTTTCTATTTTACTGTTTGTCGATAGAGGCGGAATGAACGTCCGAACAGTTCATCATCCTTGATCTTTGAATCTGAGTCATCTGAGTGGCAGATGATGTTTTACTGCAAAATAGAATAGGAGCGCGCTTTTAGTATCATTGTATTATAAATCGTGTATCGTTTGATCGCTGATGATGCATAATCTCTCTTCCGTCTTAATATAAGAATGCGTTTACTCTTGTCCGGTGATGAGACTCGAGAACTGTCCGTGGCGTCTTCATTCATGCGCTCTAGAGATTCGTATTCGTTTTGTCTTATCTTTTTAATCCGTCGCGAAGAAAAAAAAACAACAGAATGGCGACCCTTACGATCGCACTTGCATTGTGACTATGATCATGTTTAGTTAATCGTCGACCCACGCGCAAAACCAGTAGTCACGCTTCTCCAGCTATTAATCGCCTTCAATCAGACGCGGCTCTACGATCCATCCTACGATTTTTAATTAATACTCTCTCCCAACTTTCGCAGGTGATCGATACGTCGCCTGTCTGTAGTACGTAAAACTCGCTGCATGCCGGACGCATGCCGGGATTCTTTGATGATGTTTAAAGCGGATTGTTGTAGAGTATGTTGTTGACAGGAATGAAAATATAATGTCCGAGCTGATCGACGATAACTTAATAATGAAGGGCGCTATCTTACTGTGATGCTGAATATATATATACTATATTATATTATATTATATTATATTATATATATAAAACAAAGTATATATATATATATATATATATATAAATATAATTATACGATTTAATAACCATAGTTGATAATGAGCGACGCGATACGATCCCGTGAACGCCGTGTCGCGACTATAAAATTAATTAAACGACAGTAATATTAACTTTAATCAAGGAACATGAAATACTGATATCGCAATGACAGTCCGTCGCCTGTGGCGCGCGCGTATCAAAATTCACGCAAGATTCTTCTGGGAAAGAACGATGTTGTACATCATTTTCTCTCGTTAAATTTTCGTTATCGCCTCTATTTTTTCTTGATATGAATTTAGTATTGCTGTTAGCGTTATCTTCTCTTGATGCGTATCGTCGTGCGGCTCTCTTGACGCTCACCGAGACTGAGTTTCACCGACATTCCGATCTGCCTGACTCCGAGCAGTGATTTCTTATAAAAAAAAAGGATCTGAAATGCAAATCTCATAATCATTATTAATCACTCTTAAGGATATTTGCAAGCGGCAGCTCTCTCCCGAGACTTATTAAAGCAATCATCTTTTTGATTACTACATATTTGTATAGTCTCATGTACATATGTATCCTTTGTAATATATTCTACATTACCCATGTATAGTCTGCATGTACAATCGCTGCTCCGAATTAGCTGCAACCAACGTCGGTGTGACCGGCTCTGAAATAAAGGAGAGTAAAGATTGCGCGCTTTATATGACTCTCCAGAAATGAGCGCTTCATCCAGAAATAAGAGCTCTCATGGTCGAAATTCGGTACATTCGCAATATAATTCTTTTTTTCTCACACACATACACACACACACATTATACAACACACACCTCCCTATATTCAGTATTCTTTCCTTGTCCACGATTACGGAGCGTTTTAAAGACTACAGGGATTATAATGTGCATAATGGTAGGGATAGTAGGTGAAGATATGGTGCATCAGAACAGTATTTTTGTATTTAATGGAGGATGTGCCCTCCGATCGACGTATTATCGGTGATGTTTGCGAGCGTAGGAAAGCAGAATGAAAACGATTGCCGGGACGGCGGCCACGTTAATTGACTTATCGTAAAGCATTAATACTTTTTCCGTAGACTTTTGTCCGGTGAGTGCAACCGTGTGTGCAATCATCGATCGCGCGGACCAGGTAAATCTTGCGTGCGGGTGAGACGAATGGCGACTTTGAGAAACTTCTTCGAAAATGATAATAACGAAACTGATGAGATCGTCGCGCGACATTCATCGCCTCTTTGCCAATCACGTCCTCTCGCCTTCGTTCGCAAACGATTGCTCGGAATTATGACACTTGCGCAAAGGATGTCTTACCCTTGCCCCGAGTTTCGACGTGTTCTTTGATAAATTTGAAATGGATCTTTATTAGTAGCTGCGAAACTAGCAATACTGTGAGAAATTATTTCATCTGTAATTAATCGGGCAATTCAGGTCTCTCGGGAATTTTATTTTATACTTTCCTGCGAAGAAAATACATTTCAAATTCGTCGAGATAACATCTCATTATTATAAATAGATTTGGGGTGAAGGTGGGATATCTTGTAGTGAAAAATTGTACACGGTAAATGGTAGAATCTCCGTCTTTTTATCTGTGCCCTTTTTACTTCCAACTCCGTATTTTATTCTAAGTAAGAAGGTAGTACTCGCCATACACTTCTCTCTTTTTTCTCTTCTTTTTTTTTTAAATACGACTACTCGAAGTTGCCTCGCTTTTTATCGTAAAGATGATTGATTGAGAAAGAACGAGTTGCTTATAGCATCATTTTATACGTCAGAGCATATTTTAACATATTAATTAGGCTTATAGTCAGTGAGAATTTTTATCGCAAAGGACAAATATTCTAGGTACGATCGTATGATCATTTTTTAATTATTGCAGATAAATATGCAAATGAATTTACAGTATATAGGAAAGTAAATAAGTTGTCAATAAAATCAACTGCAAATATATAAAATTTCGTATTTAAAAAAAATATACTCATGTCTATATTTGTTTTTATGATTTTCTTAGTAAATGTTTAGTGTATAGAAGTTTATCTATCACGGTCTGGATTGTACCTGGAAGTTTTCTGTCTCTCAGTGTGAGAACCATTGCTGTCGAATTTATCCGGTATATTTATTTATCTTTATGTGCCATAAAGCCTGCTTGCTGAACGTGCATGATTCATGCTGCATACTGTGACGACACACCGCTAGTTTCTTTATGAATGCTTCATAGGACTGATCAGTCTTTTCATCATGCGCAACTCATTTCGCTTGTGTTTCCATCATTTCCTTGACACTGGAGCGTATTCACACCGAGCCTCTAATCCGAAAGGAGATCCTAAATGCGAGTCTAGTTTAACTTACACGATTAGTAGAAGCCCCATTGTTCGCATTGCTTTTCATAGAATCGGCACTTCGGGCTTGTACGACATGACGAAGCTCTTGAGACAGAGAGTACAAACATCTGTAGAATGTTACAAAGACGTTCCAGATCCTTATAAACATCTTTCAAACATTCTTCGGATTTTGCATTGTCGTTCCTATGTTAGGTTTAATCAGCAAGAGAATGCAATTGGAAATCTCGGAAATTCGCGTTCTTGCCGGAACGACATCTCATTTGCATGACTCGTCGTGCTTTATTAATTTCCATGACAGACGGACGATGCGATACTTCGCCGGTTAAAGAGCTCTTGAACGAATGACATTACGAATCTGAACTCTCGTGCAGATGACTGTGTAAGGTTTCATTAAAATAGTTCTTTGACACTATTGTGTACGACTCTTTCCCGAGCGTTACACGTCGATTACCTTTCGCGCCTGTAAGATGCGCTTTGAGATTTATTCGCGCGAACGATATTTCATCCAGAACTTCGTAATGGAGATGTACTTCCACGTGAGGGCGTGTTAATTAGAGGTATGTAGGAAAAAAAAAGCGCTATTAGAGTAAAACTAAGTCCGAATGTTTAAACATCTCTACGACTAATTACACTTGCTAAGCATAACTTCTTATGTACTTAAGCGAACAAAACCGAAGAGGAGCCTCGGTGACGTAAGCGTTACACGCAGAGCTGCGTGAAATATTACTTCACAGTGTTTCGATTATAGGCAGTCAAATATTCTCTCGCATAATCACTTTCCTCTCAGAAAGCGCAGTAATCGGGGCGTTCCTCGGACGCCATTATACATAGAATAGAGATTAGAAACGAGCTAATTATCGATACACACACATTTAACGCATAAATAATAGACAGTGAGATATGGAGAATGTACGTGACGCTCGCAAGAATGGAGTAATATTTTGCTTGTCTCTGATTACACCGATAACGATAATCGCGTCGAGATCGACGGTTCGGATTCAGCCCGGACGTCGTGAACACGAGGAGAAAAAAAAAAGAACGAAGGAAGAAGGAGAACATACTACGCTATTCTTCCGCAATGCGATTAGAAGGATAGGCGTATCGCGACACAGCAACAGCCAGTAGTAAGCCGCCGGAATCGCGATGTCGCGCGGCAGTAAAAAGCCGTAGTTTCTTTTTATTTTATAAGGATACAAAACGCATAATCCGATCCTTCGTAAGTCTGGATTCTAGCTGAATACTGGCTAGATCTAGTATTAAGGACTGTCGCTGCTGCCGGTATCGCGACACGGCGGCGAGCGAGCGTTTTCGCGTGGTCTCGAATTGAAGAGAGTGTAATCGCAGCTAATTGTTAAACTGACAGAACAGTGAGACAGACAGATCTTAAGGCATCATGGAAATGTCTTGTTTTTTTCTGTGGATTACAATAAACTATTTTATTCTAACCAGTGGTAACAGTTCAATTGATCCCCGTGCTATCCACTCCTTACGTAAAGTGCTCTTCGAGCTGTTGTTACAAAAACATGGGAATATACTTTATATTTGGTTCTTTTCAGGAATGAAGATATCGTTAAAGTACACATTTCTCTTTATTGATAGACTCACGATTTTTAGGAAACGTCACTTTCGTACATTATGTGGAAATTATGCTTCGTCACTTATTTCAAAGGAGAAATTCCTTGCTGAGCGCGTCGCTCTTGTGCCGATATCCACTTTAGCGCGTGCGACGTTTCCATTAATACTCTATATGTATATAAGATTAATATAAAATGCGTAATAAATTACAGAATTAAAGCGGTCCTTAGCTCGCTAGTAATATTTGGTCATTTGGTCGCTTTTATAAAATCAAACGTTGATATTGCTTAACGCACGTTGCCCTCATACAGATGAATATCCAGACATGTACTTTGTCGGATGATCTAGATGGTAATTCTGTTGTCAACGCACGAATCCTCGAGTAGAGGAAACAGTACGATGGTAACTTATACTTTACAATATAGAATCTAATAAATTTATATAATACAAAATGCTGAAGAGATCGCCGAAAGAGTTGTGGATATATTATTTTCGCTCAGCGTTTACGCACCTCCACAATTGTCTACGGTTGTCTACGGTTGTCTCCGATCGATCTATTCTACATCTATACGTTTAGGCGAAGGTCGCGTTAATACTGTACTTACAAAGATCATGTTCATGATCCGACCGATCGAGAAAAAAAAAAACGCGATCGAAGTAAATGCTATCGATCTGATTGATAACGATTTAACATAAAGATAACTCGTTTAGTTCATGTTTGAAGAACATTGGTGATGATATGTTTTCATCTTCGTATAAATAACATTTAGAATTCATTATTATATTGATTATTGATGATCCATCGTTTGAAAGAACCACTCCGTGAAACGCCGGAGTTGCTGCGCGGCTGCGTGATTCTCATCCTTTAGACGGCGGTTTTCGTCTTCTAAGGAGAGTCGCAAGCTCTCGGACTCCTGCAAACGTCGATTTTCGTCGCGCAATCGGCGCACCTCATCCTCCAACGACTGTCGCAGACGCGTCTCCCTCACCATTCTCAGCTCGAGAGTGGATAGATGAGACTGCAAGTCCGAAACGGGATTCCTGCGAAAGATACAATGTTCTCATTAACTGTTTAATATCGCGTGCCCGATCAAATTCTGTATATATGCTTACGCGTTTGGATTGCATCCATCGATGAGCCTATCATCGGACCATTCTTGAGGATGCTGCTTCGTCGATCTGTTGGAATCCGCATGTTGGTTTTTCCAACAGTCAACATTTGTGTCGTTATGAGACTTTACGTCTTTGATCGGCGTTAGATTATTGTGCGGTTTTATAATTGGATGAAGTGGTTTCGTGACACGCGGCGATAATCTAAAGAAAAATTATTACGTTACTAAGCGAATTATTTACCTAAAAATTTCATTTTTGTATTTTATTATTTATAACAGAATCGTATATTATATTTTGTGTAAGTAAAATTTAATTTTTCGTAATTAATCATTAAGTTTTATAATTTTCCACACCTTTCCTCTTTCGACAACTTATTTTCGCTCGGCGCCGGACTCGAGGCAGTACTGGCGTTCGAAATCACCGTGGCTGGCCTGGCCATCGTCAGAATCACTTCCGAGCCATTGTTTCCGTTTTCCTGTCCATTCGCGGGCAACACGCTCAAGGTAGATGTACTGTTGCCGCACAGGTTCTCTCTGGATCTACATCTGTTTTGAATCTCCAGCATATTATTGTTCATCTTATTTGAGTTTTGATTCGGGCTCATCACGCTGTTCACGAGATTGTTGTTAATGATCTGGTTGTCATCAGCTATGTAATCAGGATTGATCAATCTCATGAGGTCTTCCTGCAACGTGCTGGATGTCAAGTTCGCGGAATTCCGGTGCGAATTCCTCATACCAGGCTTGGGTCGAGGACTTTGGTTTCTAGAGCTGCCGCTGGATGGGGTGCGATTGCCGCCGCGATGTTTGTTGGCACGTCGCAGTCTCGGCGACACACTGCCTGAGCCATTCGAGAGCTCATCCTCGCTGGGCATCGTAGTCACCTCCGAACAATTGACGTCAGTTATTCTCATTTCTGGTGGTAGACTTGCTGGGAAATCCTTCGACTGTCGGTATTCAACATTTACTTTGTGAGGCACTGGTCGCTCTGACATGCTGGTTTTCAAGCAGGTAACTTTCTCGCCTACTTTGAAGTCATGCGGCATTTCATATTTTATGGGATCTCGATTGTGTTCTCCGTTACTGTCGTTATTGTGCTTCCTTTCGTTACCATGTTGACATTCCATTTCATATTTGGCCATCTCCATGTCGTACTTGCTATTTCTTCTCTCATAAATATCCTCCGAGTACTCGTAGCCGATCCTCTTTTCGTGAGCTCGTACGTCGTGCTCATACTTGACCGTCGGTCGTTCGATTACTTTCTCCTCTTGCATCTCGTACTTTGAATTCCTTTCCGCTTTTGTGGGCGTCTCATAGTCATATTTGCCGCCGGATTGCTCGTACTCGTACCTGCCGAGATTGTTGTTGCTGCCTGATTTTGGTAAACTGTAAACGGCATTATGAGCCAATGGCAGAGAATTTGATGCGCCAAGTTTCTGATGGCCGTGATGTTGTACGTCATTCTTATGGAGCTCCCTTTGAGACGCATACAGGTTTTCTTGCTTGATCTCGTACCGTTCTTTTTGCAATTTTACGTAATTCGTTGTTACGTGATCCTGACCGCGATGCGCATTTTCTAGTTGCCGTTGATAATTCTCGTGTCGCGCGTTTTCCTGGATCATTTTTGATGATACGTAATTGCTCTCTTTCGTATAATGCTCGTGACTATGATCACGATGCTTTGAACTGTCCACAAGTTGTTTGGCGCTGACGTAATGGGTTTTATCTTTCTTCTGGCCGGACTTGCTGGGTGTTACAGCTTGGTAGTTCTGTCGCACTGGTAATGGAGGTGGCGTGCCGTCCGGGCGGTGATTACCGTCTTGATCTTGCGGTTCCAGAAGCTCGTACCTGAAACAAGAAGTACTTTGGTCCCTTCGATTCGTTTGTCAAGCCTAAAATGGTTATCTATATTCATTGGATTCGACAAAGAATGTGGTATTACACGCAATTTTGTACGTTCAACGATCGACAGTTCAAAAAGAAGGTTTGTTAATATTATGATGATCCATGTAAGGATTAATACAATCTCGATGTTAATCACTCACCAACGATCATCGGCACTACTGTGTCCGCTACTGCTGCTAGTCATTGTACCCTCCAATGGAAACCGTGGATCGTTGAACGATCTAGAGCTTGATCCAGTACCGTACCCGGAGCTGTTGCTCGATCGCGGCGGACTGAATGATCGTTCATATCGCCGTTGATGCGACATCGCTGTTTGCTGACTCGGTGTGTTATCCGCGCTAGTTACATTCTCATAATCCCCTTCGTAATTATTCGCCAGATAATGACAGTTTTGCAGCGTACAGCCTCTGTCGTATAAAAAAAAAGAAAAATTTATCGAATAATTTAATTTAGTTAATCTAAAACTAATTTTTAGTTAGTTTTGTCATTCTAACTATTTAATTTAAAAGTTAAAACTTGAATTCATAAAAGCGTAAGAAAATTATCATAAGATTGGTTAATTTTATATTCGATTTTCTTTATGAAACAATTACAAAAATCGATTAAAAGCTAAAAAAGCCGGGATAAGATAATTCAGAATTCTGTACCTTCGCGGATTTCCTTCATTGGTCGGTGGTATTACAGTGACGGTAACCTGGACACTGGTCTTCAGTAGATCGACCATTTGATCATGACTCAAGGTCGACACGGCTACCTTGCAAATCTCGACCAACCTGGATGCTTGCCTCAGGCCCGCATGCCATGACAGCCCCATACTTTCGACCTGCGTCACAACGCCGTCGGGCTGAACGTGGAAGCCCAACTGTCCGACACCGTTCCTCTTCAACGACAGTTCTGAGGCTGGCGCGCCTTGAGTTACGGCACGCAGCCGAGCTACAATTTCCATTAACTCGTCCCTCTCGCCGTAATCACCGCGTACGTGTATAGTAATGCACTCGCCTTGATGATGATACAATCTTAAGCTGTACCGCAAAGCAAAGCAAAAATGTTAGTCTGCAATTAATCGTCCGATTTCCAATCGTCCGCGAGCGTTTTTACGATACTTAAACTAGTCATGAATAATGCGGTAAGTGGCGGTTGCACGATTTAGTAAGCAACTCGAGAAAAAATTATTACGATTGAAAACTGAAGGACTTAATTTTTTTTATCAACGTTAAGAAGTTAAATTTCAAATCAGTAGATGTGCGTGCAAGTAATAAATTAATTTGACATATTAAAATTACAAGACATTTACCTGTTTGTTTGGGCGTGCCATCCGAGCACGCTCACGCATGGAGTGACGAATACTATTTGTCTGGAGTGCTCTTCGATCAATACAATGGTATCTATGCTTATTCCTAAATAACAATCGGTATTCTGATTGCTGTCTTCGAGTACGACTTGCCAGCAAATCGCGCCGCGTTGAGACGCGTCACAAGAGAGTCTCGGTCGCACCGTTGTCTTCTTCTTGGTGCTGAAGGAGAGCATCGCTGTTCCGCAAAAAGAAAACAATAAGCTCAAGAATTAAAATAATTTTGATCTAATATTAAATAAATTAAACGATAATTTAATTACCACTGTGTCATTATGAATTACTTATTATAAACTAGAATTTATTAAAATTTCAACCTACAAAATTTCTGGCCTGTGTCGACAACTGTGGTAGTAGTATAGTTCGTAGCAAGATCCTTCAGATATTCCTGTCTTGTCCTCGTGGCCATCGTGGCGAATTTTTCGGATCTAGTGAAAAATATATTCAATTTCATTAATCTTATCGACATATAAAACTGAGAAAGAAAAAAAGTTAACTTACCTGTGAGCCGCATTTTCGGCATTTATGACTTTCGCCAACATAAAATCCGCAAAAGCCTTTCCTTTTGTGAACGTAGCACCCTGCGGGACGGGCGGTCCAAAGATGGGCACTTCTTTGCTCCTGGACACCGCTACGCTGTATTGCGTGTTCTCGGTACAAGGATTTATGGCTCGCACAATGATAAATACATGTTGAAACTGGGAGCGTATTCTTCGTGGACTGAACGGCAACGCACCGGGTTCCTGGAGAAACAATTATTAATTATAGGCATTAATTAAGCTTGCATTAAACTACACAAAAAGAATGATTTTGCTAAAGTATTTAAAAATTTAGTTAGACAAATCTGAAAATAATTTTATTATCAAAATAATTATGTCGGCCGTTCAAACATAATGGTGCAAAAAGCTTTGACATTGTAGCGACCAACTTGACCGTCCTATAACATAATTATTTTGATAATTCAACAAAATTATTTTCAGATCTGTATCTAGCTAAATTTTTGAATAGTTTTAGACGGTTTTTTCCGTACTGTTTTCGTATACATAAAACATGCGAACCACCTGTTGAATATCTAGCTGAATTTAAAGAACCGGTATTGCGGATGCAAATAAATTATTTCACAAATTCTAACACAAGTACGCGACATACATTGCGATTAAATATTCAGCGACATGAATCACAGGGGCGCGATTGCGATGTCTCACGTATCTTATTGCAGAAGGATCTGAATAATAAATTTAGTGAGTCGCAAGAGAGCCGTGCGTCATATTCATGTTTCATCGCATAGTCATTATTACACAATTGCGTAATCGTGCGGCCTTAATTTACGGCCGGTATAAAACTGTACCTGAAAAACTATCGTGACTATGTCATTTCCGATGTGCCTCTTCCTCAGCAGCTGCTGCCGGTTATTAGGCGTGAAGGGTAGCATGGTAGACACGTGAAAGGTGACTTCCGTCCCGCGATGCGTCGCCGCTACAGCGTGTGTACCCGTCGAGTCAGTTCTGGTGTCCAGTCCAGCCTTGTAACCCTCGAATCCTCGCAGTCTTATTCTTTGGCCTGGCATGAAAACATGCAATTATCTCAATTGCCCGGCGCGCACCGAAGAATTGTCGGTCGCATTACGCGTCTTCAGGACGTGCTTACGTTTGCACGTCGAACGGCGTTGTCAATCCTATTTTCTGCGATTTGGTCGCACATAGTTGTTACGTTAAAATATAATTGTCAAACGTAATCATAGCTTTTCAAAGGATGCAAAATAAGACAAAGAAGCAAAAAGCATGTCAATGTTTTATATCAAACGATCTAAGTTTACGAAAAAAGGAAAAAATGTGTTTATACAAATTTCTTTGAATCGTTTGTTGTTTTCAGAATTACGTAGAGAAGCTGATAATCGTGTCCACGAATTAACACGAGATAACCATCGGCCAGACACCCACAGAAGCGACGCGAAACACAACGCGCGACGCGTGAAGAAAAAAAAACAGGACGTACGTTTCTCTTTTAGAAAGCGACAGTAATCGTTAATAAGAATAAGTAAGGCGATCGTAAACACAACAATTCCATTCGGATAGTCCGTACGTAACGACCGCGAAATTACGCGCGAGTTTGCGGATGATTAGCGTTACGAAGTACAGTAAGCAAAATCATTCCGGGACATTGAATCGGTTAATCGCCGACAAAGCGAGTCAAACTATCCGCGAAACGACTGGTGGATCGCACGTAAGACCCAAGTGTAAATCGCTTTTCTGGCTGATTTATTTATGGCGTTTACGAGAGAATTTTATCGACTTTCAACGAGACTTCTTCAACTCGTTACACTGTGTTGACTCGCTTGTTAATGCAAACGTGAAAACTTTCCAGCTGTAGATCCTCTAATAGATAACAATAAGTAAAAATTATAAAAATTAAAGGAACAAATTTTTAACATTAATATGAATAAAAGTGAACAAATGTTGTTGACAAGATAGACGCTAAACATTTATGCTAAAGTGAAAGCATGATATAAATGCAAACCTTATGTTTTGTAAATATTTTTTTACCTTCATTGATTTTTATATAGCAAAACATTTATTTATATATTTTTAAGTACTTTTAATTTTTTTACTTGTAGGAACGTATTTTGATTTTAGCTTCAATATTTAAGAGCAAAAGTTATAATAAAGAGCATTGCGTACCAATGGTGTCCAAGAACTCCAGGAAGGCCGGACCGGCGTGCTGATTGTTGTACATCTCTTCTTCGGATCTCTGGCCGGATCGGCAATATAGCACGCCAACTTTGTACTTATTGGACAATCCCTGCTCATCCAACCTGGCTAGCGCTTCCTCGGCGGCAGGCGTGCCGAGCCTCAAACAGCCCAATTGTACCTCCGGCGCAACCAGCTCAAGGAGTTCCCTTGTAGGCGGTCGGCCTTGCGGCCTAATGCCGAGGGCCTCCTCTGGCACAGAGCCACGTAGCGTTAGTAATTCTGATGTGCGCACGATCACGCGGTACTGATTGACATCTTTGCGGATACTGATAGCTACCGGTCCCAGTTGTTCATCCATGCCGAACCAGTTCTGATGCTCTCGTCCTGCAACAAGATTTCGTTCTCTTTATATCCCGCCCATGAGATACTTGGAGCGAATAATCGACTGCGTAGAATTTTTTATATTTATATACTTCTAGTTTATATATTTTACTTCAATTATCAAGTAGTGCAGCGTAGCAAATTATTTTATAATTTCATAGTGTTAATTGACTTGTCGTCAAATCAAAAGTTTTGATTTAAAAAAATTAAATTTCCGTTTATAATACACGCATGTAATCACGCAGATATCTCGCGACAAAAGATTTAGGCAAGCAGAGATGCGCGTCTTTACTTACCGAGAAAGTATCGCCGATAGTAATAGGCCCCTTCATCGACGCTCTCGATGGGCAGGGGCCGTTTCTGTAGTGGACAAGTATTTTTCCACAAAGTCTCACCGGGTAGGGGCTCCAGGACGGAGACACCGTAAGACAACGATGGTCTGTGAATTCCGTTAACCTGAGAGCAGCGAGTGAGGCCAACCTCGCGCTCCCCCTCGCCGCCGATCTCGTTGCGGAAGAAGGGACACGACTCCAACAGATCATTACCTGAAACCGTCAGTGAGAACATTAGCATGATTCTTTTAAATTCTTTTCATTTGTACTAGATTGTCAAAATATCTGAATCACTCTTCGATTTTTACGTACAAATTTAGTCTAAAACAATAACAATTATTCCTCAAAATAAAGATCATTTAATAACAATTTGCCACCAGTCTGCTAGCTGTCGAATTTGGTTTCGTTATCATTCGAGTTCCTTAGATGCGAAGAACTCATGACAAGCTGCTTCAACTTGCTCAACAATTTCGAATCATTGTCCTCGCAAGAAATGTTTCATTGAGCGAAACAGAAGTTAAATGATGCAAGAAATGATGCAAGAAGCGAAACCTAATTAAACGATGCAAGAAATGTATGTCAGGTGCGATAAAACCTCGATGCCATCTAGATTAATGGTACCAAGACTAAATCCGACAGTTAACAGACTGATGGTGAATGGTTATTGAACATTGATGGTCTTTACTATTCGAGAAACAATTGCCGTTGTTTCAGAATGTACGTAAAAACCGAAGAGTAAATTAAAACTTTTTTGACAATCTAGTATAACTGTTTTTTTCTTTTTTAACATACCTTTTCCATCGCCGGCGTCCTCCTCGGGGGTCTCGTCAGGCGTGGATGCTCTCAGAGCACTGGCGGCGGACGCTCCGGTGGCCGTGTTTCTTCTCCTGGCCAAGAGAATTCCTCGGAGCTTCGCGGCG
>NW_017298398.1:51000-83368 GCF_001594075.2 Trachymyrmex cornetzi
GCTTCAGCCGCAGCTTCGGACTGGAACCAGCGCCGGTCGGGCCGCAGACCTCGTCGACGTCGAGCGGCTGGCTAGACCCGTCTTGTTGATGAACGCGACGCAAATAGTCACCGGCGACGACGCCGCGCTGCTCTGACGGTCGAAAGTCCTGCAGCATGGCGAAGAAATTCTCGCCGCCTGTGATGGACTGCGCCACTACATCGATGCTTCCTGCGATAGGAGTAAAATTGAAACGTTTTTACAACATTATATATTCTAAAGCAGCACAGCTGATTTTTTCAAAGATTAAACTTTAAAGGAAAATATTAATAAATCGCGAAAAATTGCAGTCATATTAAAATTATATAAACTCCTGATAATACAATTAAATAAAGGAAGAGAAAGTGAATGTATTACCCTATGTAAGAAATTATTTTCGGGAAAAATATTAAAAAAAGAAATAAATTTAACTCGTACCATGGGAACCATACTCCCTTCTCAGAGGTGTCTCTGGCACCCGGGAGGCAGGATCCGGACTGTGTGGAAGCTCCAGACTGGAATTGGACCTGTGAAGGGCCAATCCACGACCTACGCGGTTCACCGGCCCTCCGCTGCCGCCGTTCATTGACAGACTCGCGATCATCTCTTCATTCTATTAACACGAAAGAAAAAGAAAAACGTAAGAAACGGATAATACAACGCACTCGATAATAAAATATCACGGATTCACATTCGGTGTTAAATTGCTAAATACGTTCCTTCGCGTTCGTTCGAAAGTAAGACTGGATAGTCGCCACGCCATTTCAAGTGTAGATAAACTTAAGTGTCTCTAAACAAGCGCAAACTAGGACGACTAATTAGAGTCATCGAGCCTTTCGCGGTTGTACTTGGCACTTGGTACGTAAACACACGTGTACGTTCGTGTTATACGCACACGCACATACGAGGTAGAAATATACCCGAGGGTACTACATATTCTCGCGACGAGTTCATTCATCCTGCGAAGTGGCTCTCGTGCCGTTGGCGACTTTTTCCCCTGTCCTTTCCTCTTAATTAAATTCGCCCTTAATTACAAGCAAGGCCGACGAGACGGTAGGAGGCGAAGAGTGGAGATATGATGGACTAAAAGTCGCGACACGCTAGTTTCCCTCGCCGGTATAGCTGGATCTCTAGGTATAAAAATTTCGTTTTTTTATATGCTTCTATTTAGTCGGAGAGAATGAAATTATTCTAGAGCAGTTTTATTATCTCCGGCTTTAGGGCGCTTTCCAGCAAGAGACATAGATGACACAGCGTAATACAGTGAATTATCACATCCTTGTGTTGTTTGCCAAAGTTAAACAAAGATGAAATGAAATCACTGTGTTACACTGTTTCTTGCTGGAAAGTTCCATTAATCTCAATAGATAGTTTTAATTGATCTTAAATCTAAAGTTTCCTTTTCCATTTTATATTTATCACTGTGTATAATTTATATTGCGATGTATACACGTCCATTGTCAGAGTTGTTACAGAAAATGAATTTTTTAATTCCCTGACTTTTCCAAGTTTTCCAAATAAAAATGGGAAATTTCTATGACCAATATAAAATATGTAAAAATTTTAATATTAAAAAACTTTAACATTTAGAATCAAAAATTGTAAGAAAGCTAGCTTATATTGTTAAAAACTCAAATCAAAAGAAGCTTAGTAGCGTAATAAAATTTTGAGGGCAAACTCAAGCTACAAAGAATTAATTAGTATTGGAAAAAAGAATGCAGTTATGAAAAAGAGCGATCGAATGAAATTAATGAATAAAGTATAAATTTTAATTATTTTTTGAAAATCATTTAAAGTGCACGAGTTTGAACGTATTTGACTATAAACGCGCGCGTCAGATATATATATCAAATATTTAAAAAATTATAAAAATTATTTAGAATATAAGAGCAGTTTAAGCGAATTGTGAGCAAAGTTCAAAATTCCAGTCTCTTTCATATTTTCTCCTAACTTTTCCCGATTTTCCAAGTCTGTGGCAACCCTAATTGTGTATGTAAATTCACAAAATGTTTTTTTTCATACACATATTTCAAACTGCTGATTTCCGACTCGGCAAAATTAGAGAACGTGAATTTTGCTGTCTTCCAATTGAACTCTCCAAGGAGAGATCACGAGCGACGCAATCTCCCCTCTGGATCCCCGTTTCTGGCTGGTATTCGAACTGGCGCCGTCTGGCCTTCTCTCTTTCTCTCATCCGCGGGGAGGGAGCGTTAATTAGCCCTGTTCTCGATCTCCGAAGTGTACGGTTCATTGTATATCGTCATCGAAGATGCGGTACGCGCTCGCAATCTACGAGCATCGCCGAGAGAGCAGCAAAATTCACGTAGAATGCACCTGCTGCGTCTGCGACTACTCGACCGGGTACGAATTAGTACCGTTGACCGTTTCGCCAAACACGTCCGGTGAATGGTCGTTCGCATTGTTAACCCCCTCGAGCCTTACGGGATGGCCGGGTTGTACACGCGCTGACGGGATCGGCATTGCGTGTCGCCGCCACCACCGCTGTCACCATTGCTGATACCGCATCATTCTGGCGACACGCACCAACGTATCCAGGAACAATGCGTGCAACTCCGAATGTCCGGCTGTTCAGGTCGTTTTATTTAACCTTGGCAAACGTTCCCAATGTGCGGCCAGATGTCCGGATTCCCAGCGTATGGACGGACACAAAGAGAACGCGGCCTCTTTTTCGGACGCCCTCAAATGAATGCTATCGCATACTTTTTTAAGTGATCTTGAAGATCTTAATGCTTATTCGTGAACATTTACGTGTATCTTCCTTTTCTATATATTATCGCTTCGATATATATTCACAAAACTTCAAAACTAGAACGAATTTTTTATACGAGATTCATTTATCTCTTTCTTCTATCTGAATTCTTTAGAATGGAATTTCCCTTTTAAAGAAAAGAATGGCAGAATTTTCATTCTTTAAGAATGAGATTTTACTCCAAAGAATTTAGAGAGTTTCTTTCCTTCTCAGTTAATTTCAAGAAAAAGTTAATTAATCCAAATATCGAGTCTTTATTATAATATTAGGTGTTAAACTTAATTCCTGCCGTTTTTCGTCTCCAAAATTGATTTGTTTCGAAGGGAAGATGAATGAATACCTTAAACAAAATAATTTCCTCCATTTTCTACTTTATTACTAATTAATAATACTTTATTAATAATACTTTTGATTAAGGTATTTCCCTTCTAGTAAATTCCCACGGCACGAACCTCCAAGGGACTCCTGTCCTAAAAACAATTCCCTGCACTGAAAGAAAAGATTGACTGAATATGGCATAGCATTTTTAATTGGTTGCTGCAGCTGATTTTTGGTTGCATTAGTCTATCAAAATCCTATACTGACATTGCGGATAGGCTAACGCAACAAAAAATTGGCTACTGCAGCCAATTAAAAATGCTGTGCCATACTTTACCATCTAATTTGCTGCAACAGCCAATCTTTTCTTTCGGTGTATATTCTAAAAACGTTTCCAGAACATCTTTAGGATGAACTAGGTTCATTTTACTTATACATTTCTTTTTTACAAATTTTATAACGGAAAGCAAAGACTCATTTAATAGTTGTATTATACGACTGTTAAAAACCAGTCTCAGTTTTTCCTGTCGTCGCTATGTCAGTCACGGATGAAAGGTGCGGTCACGCTATTCGACGCTGCATCCGTTGTCTCGTGGCTCGCCTCATACCGGATATCATTCGCGTTTACGACGTGCCGCGTTTTATGCAACTTGGAGCGTCGATCGACGCTACGTGCCGAACTTCGCCCTCGGCATGCTGTGAAGTGACGAGTGACGGGCGCGTCGCGTTGCGAAAAAACGGGAGCTCGGACTCCGGAGGTATTCGGGCACCGAGAGCGGTCCGTGATCATCATCGGGGAACGTCGGTGGCCCCGTTGCATTCCGCGCATTCCGCGCGACCCTCTCTTGCTCACTCGCTGTGTAGTTTCGTATGCACCGGATGCACGACGATGACCCGACGTCCGCCTGGTCCGCCTAGCCGGAATGCGCACACGTCTCAAATGTCGTATCTTCAACTGTTGCCACAATAGCGAAAATTTTACCGCGGACATTTCCAGGGTACCAGTGGCAAAGCTCAACTCGGCTTTACATTGCTTTTCTCGTTTACGTAACTCTACACTTATTACATATGTAACCATAGCAATTTCTCATTTAATGCGCAGTTATATGCGTTTCGTGTTATAGAAATCCGTATTATACAAGACTATTATTGTCAGAAATGAGAACATGTTTCTCTATTACAGAAAAATAAAAGCTGATTTAACATTATAACAAAAAAAAGTATTCTTATTTGAATAAATAATATTCTTATATATAAATTAAAAATAAATTTAGAAACTTTTTTAAATAAGTGATAAAACGAATCTTAGTATTAACGAGATTAGATTTTTTTTAAATTTTAAATTTAATAAAATTATTAACAAAATTAATTGTGGAGATAATCTTATCACAAAAATGCAAAGTAGATTGTCATACAATAATATATGACAAGAATTGCACTGATTCATTTAAAAAAAGCATGTAAGATAATTTACTGCGAATTACTCAGGATTATCGTAAGAGAAACTGCATTACTATTATGTGTATTTTCTACGCGAAGCAGTGCTTTCGTGAGTTATTAATGCGGATTATTATCGTGCCCCTTATTCATTTCGGTGTAGATTTATTTTCGAAATGTATTCGCGAAAGATTTAGCGTCTGCGGATCGCATCTTTCGCAGGGGGGTAATAATAATGCGAACAGATTCTACGCAGGCGATCGTAGAATACCAGATGCGTCTGTGGATTCGCTACCTCCTGCCTCGCAGCACCCTGGACGCGCGTGCTTGCATATGCTCGACCACGCGTGGGTGATACTTGCAGCGTGTACGAGATATGTGCAGAAAACGAGTAGCCGCGACCTGCATAATACGGGTCTCTATCTCAAGGTAACGCGCCTACTTTACTCGTGAATTGCGTTTAACGCAACTCCAAAGTCGTTCCTTTCTGAGGCTTTCACAGAGAAGGCTATCTTTCTTTCCTCCGTTACAGATACACGGTGTTGTAGAATTATCGGCGGTGTTATACCCGTTTCTACCAATGCAATGTAGATAATTTTAATCTTAACTTACTCTTCATCTTTTTTTAGTTCTAAGAATTAAAAAAAGATGAACACTATAAAATTCATAATGTCAAATTATACCTATGTGGAAATGTCCACTAAGGAGGCCTGACTTGAAGCTTTGTGGTCGGCCGCAGCGTTTCGCCCTGGTCCAACACTACTAGACTCATCAGTAAGGCGATGTAGTGTGGGACTTGCCTTAGACGCCTGGAATGGGGGTGATCCCGATTGACCATGGCTCGATTGGACACCACCAATCACAGCGACCGGTGCTTAGGAGCTTTGTAGCCTCAAGCGCTGTGAGTGGCTCGTGTCCAATTGAGCCGTGTCCAACTGGGTGCCACCCCTGGAATGAATCCAGAATGATATTCTATTTAAAGGGAATTCTCGCGGTGCTTACGCGAACCGAGTGAGTCCCGTGGACCTCTAGTGGCGAGTCGCCACACCTAATTTGAGTTATTTTTAATCATTTCTGATAAACTATCACCGACACTTTTTCCCCAAGTGTGATAATGTCTTTTATATTTAAAGTATATCGATATGAACGTTAATTACTCGAAGTTAACAGAAATAGATTGATTTATATTTTAGCACACATGGGAGTTAAAAGTAACGAAATATAACTCAAGATATTGGGTTGTCATTACTCTTTCGATATCTAACAGTAAAGAATAAGATTAATCCACATTGATAAAAACAGGCATTACATAGCGACTATCACGATGCAAAAGTAAGAAAATCGGTTCCTCGATATTACGGAATCGCGTTGGTCATATTAAATTTATTTAAATTTATCTTCTCGCATTTTATCTGTCGTTTATCTCTCAGGTTTGCTACAAGATCTGTCGTTTTCTTATTCGATATTTCTATTTAAGTAAATAAAAAGATATAACATGAAGCGCACCCGGACGAAAGAGTGCGAAAAAATGAACACAACGAGATCCTGCGGGTAGCCGGCAAGGCGATAATGGAGAAGAAACTTAAGAACCAATCCCACGGTCAAGCCGAGTTGACTCATCGAGCACTCGACTCGCCAAGGACAACCGTGTCCGTAAGCTTCGTTCCGCCGGAAGGAAATACTTACGTTCGTTGTAAACAGCCGTGCCGCGATCGTATTGAGCGATAATAATTCGAATCGTACTGACTCAATCGCTAGACTTATCGTTGTGAATATGCGTACAATATATCGAATATCATGCGTAAAGGAGACACATAACGCTCACCTGTTTAGCTACTTTTAAGTGAGACATAAAAAATATTGCAGTTTTGAAAAAAAATGTTACAAATAAAAGATTTAAAGAGGGCCGTAAGATGAGCTATTTAGATTTTGGATCCCAACAAGGCCCAAAAAATGAACCTGGCATCAAAATTGGAGCATTCTGCAATTATTTTAATGATGCAATGAAATTATTTTCAAATCTGTATCTAACTTTTCAAATACTTCATAAAGATCTTTCTTTTCGTTTATAATTTATTTGATCTTGTACATTTTACAGATTAGAGTAGATTAAAAGTTAAACTCGACAAACGTAGGATTGTAGTAATTAACAATTATTGTATACACAATTCTATATTATAAGAAATGAATTAATATTCTAGAACAGTCACAGAATAAGAAATAAAAAGGAAATAAATAAAGGAGCTTCAGCGTTTCACAATTTCACGTGTGTTCACTGTTTCACAGCTCGTTGCGTAACATTCGTCAAGATTAAGGAATCCAGGCGATGTTGAATATCGACATGACGAGCTCTACGTTGCATCAGCATCAGCGTGTGAACGCGCGTAATCAGGGCTTATGTGTTTCGTTTCGTCTCGTTGCGCCTTTGTTCGGGAACAGCTGTTCCGTGCGCTTCCTTCACGTGCGATCGACGGCCTTGTATACGCGATGCAGTGATTTATGCGTCGATTCCCGCGTCGGACAACGCGGGATCGCGCAACGGGAACGAGATAGGTGATTAACGCCAAACAAAAGACGTCACGCGCAGGTGCAGCGTGCGGCTGCACTTAAATGTAAATGCACCACGCACCCAGCGTTATCGGCTATTATTTATTATTCCATTTATGTTAATTGGTCTCCTACTACTTGGAAAATAATAAAACGACGAGTAAAATAATCGTGAGATCAGCGATACATAACTATACAAAAAGAACAATTTCGCTGAAGTATCTAAAAATTTAGATAGATACAGATCTGAAAATGATTTTGTTTGGACCATCAAAACAACTGCGTGGGAATCTCGAATATGATATGCAATATTCTGCAATATGCTGCAAAAAAATGTTGACATTCTAGCAACCAGTTTGAGCGTCCTGCATAATTAATTTGATGGTCAATAAAATTATTTTCAGATCTGTATCCAGCTCAATTTTTAGATCAGTGGTCTGTTTTCTGTTCCTGCACTACACTGAGAGAAACGTTTTGTATCAACAACCAAAATTTTGTTACTAACACAAAATCTATTTGTTGATATATGATCAATCAAACCGTTGGTTACCACGACAATATTAACTTGTTGAATTTATTAACTAAACTACTAAACTAATCATTTAATGGTACAAAACTGTTTTGTATGATGTTTATAGATTTTTTGTAGTTAGAAATAGAACATTTTGTTACCGGAACAAAATAAATAATATATAAGTATCTCTCACTTTCTACAGAGTGATTATATTTGGCGTTTTTGAATTTCCTTAGCTTAGTAAATATATATATATATAGATTTAGAGCAATTGAGATTATTAATCGCTCTGAAAAAATAGTTACCATGATTGATCATGGTATGGCGAGAACCGAAAAGTCCACGAGATTAGTTTCTAATCGTCTCGGCTTTATAGAGGTAGAATTTCTCTTACGAGAAGACACGCCATCTCTGATAGCTCCGCGAAACACTCCTTGCTCTACCATAGTGGATCATTTTGTTGAAATTACTAAGAGAATACTTATTTTATATAATAATAACAACTAAATTTCACATTGTTATTTGCAAAACGTATGTAACCAAATAAATTTGTATTGTTAAATAGAAAAATTTTGTTCATCTAACAAAAATATATTGTAGTTTGTTATTTTAACAAAATAATCTAGTGATAATTGGCCATTTGTGAATAATTCTCTTTTTTGTTACCATTACTATGTCTGTTTTCTCAAGGTAGACTGCACTAGCACTCTCTTTCTCACTTTCAACAAATATCAAACATATACCAATTTCACTTCAAGTTCCAAAAGTGTACACTAGTTCAACCACAGAAAACAGACCTCAGCAAAACCGTTCTCCTTTCAATGCATGTATTTTCTTTTCTTATAGCGTTTTCTCTTGGCTGCACTATCGCCCCACTAGTGCAACACTCAGACAGTGTATCGTGTTTCCATGGCTGGTGGTAAGCGAACTCCTTCGGTGTACTATGTTTCCGTGGTTACGGTGTAGTGCAAATTTTATGCACGAAGTGAGATTTTGCTATACCGTTTCAAAGGGATGGTGTAGAGCCAGGGTGACATTCAAAATTTGAAAATCAAGCGGGAACAGGGTTTTAGCGCAATAATGATGTAGCGTACATCATGGTGTACACCATTCTAGTGTAGTGTAGCTGAGTATAGCTCTTACACGCAACTGGTACGGTGCGAGGCTGCACCCAGTGTATCCCGAGAGAAAACGCTATTAGAATCACTGGCTCCCTCGTATAAAATAACAAGATCGTAAAATAAAATAGTTTATTTATAATGCGCTTTTTATACGTCGCTAACCGACACCGCGAGCGCGCCGATTAATGCATCCGCGTGCATTTCATACACTTCGTCCGCGAAAGGTAAGTCGACAAAGTCGGGTAGGTCGAACCGAGAGAGAAAACGACAGCCGATGTTACACGTTCCACAGCCACTCCGAGAGATAAGAAGACCACCTTCGAGCTACCGAGAAGCTCTCGATGTCTCGATAACCGGTCGCGGACGATCGTCATACGGATGAAGAGCGGGCGGGTCCTTGTAGCTGATTACGATGAGTGCTCCGGTACGTAAAAAAGGGAACCAGAAATCCGAGGAGAGCCGCGGATGCCATATTTAACACATTAAGCACACGGAATGAAATAATTGTGATTACTTATGATCGGATTGCGCAAGACCGTATTACGGAAGTCGAGATCTAACACGCGACTTCCCTGCGCACAGCGGAACACATCTTCTCCGAAAGGATTTCTGATAACGTGCCAAAAAAAATATTCTTGATGTACGTAATCTTATCGCAGCCGTATAAAAATAAAACAATATTAAAATTAGATCAATATAAGTGCTATCTTTCTCTCTTAATTTAATTAAATATAAGATTGACTTATTGTCTTGAGACAAGAATAATACATATAAATTTAAATTTATACATTCTTACGTTCGGAATAAATCTTTACTCGATCTCTAGTAGAAATGTATGCAGTTTTCCTAGACACCTATTCAGTTACTATCTAATATTACTGTATTCTCATTAATTGTACCAATACTGAGTAGGAAATGGACAAGAACTTGATAGAGTTTTATTCCGTCCATTTCACGAGCAATTGGCTTGCTTATTAATCAATTTAATATCCATTATTTGTTGTGTTTCTATGCAGTAAATGGATTCAGATTTTACGCAACTTTTGTACGCAGTAACTGCAAACAAAGCGTTACATCCTGATTGGGAGCCTAAGTACTTTTCCTTCTCAGTTACAGAAGTTGGTGTAACTGTTTAGTAATTGCTCAAAAAATGCATGAAATTTCTCTACCAGGGGATATTATAACGGAAGATGCTGGCATAGTATTTAGCACAAAATCGATGTTACCAAAATTATTTTATTCTAGATTTAAGAATTTTCCATTCGAGAGTAAAATATTTCTCTCAATAATAAATATAATCATCAAATACGATTGTCTCTATATCGATCCTATTTCAAGACAGATTGAAGAATAATAGCATTGAATCCGGAAATCTTTCCCGTGAGTGTATTCTGTACGCGTTCTCTATTTATTCGTAAGTCCTTCACAGCTATCTGTGCACGGTGCGCATTCCGGCTCCGGAAAAGCACTTATCGGCGAGAATTCAGTAAACTGAAGAAAAGAAGAAAAAAGATGACGAACGCAATCACGAAAGCGGGCAATCCGTTCCACCCGCGATCGCCCGTGCTACCTTCAGGAATTTCCTACGCTTGGCTTGCCTGGGAGAAATCCTTGGCAACACCCCGGCGTGCCGGTGCATCGAATTCCTCCGTCGGCGATCAACGAGCGTGTCGTCGCGGGATCGCGGCGAGGCCGTATATACCTGCGCGACGACTTTTCCGCGCGTATACGCGCTGTGGGAATGCTCGCGGTGCGTGCAACCGCGATGTCGAGCGAGTGCGCGCGACGACCGACGACGTGCGATGCGTGCGACCGCGTGTTCTCGCATCATCGCAGGTCGACGCAGGTACAACACGCAGGTGGATCGTCCGTCCGCACTCTCTCTTCTCTCTCTCTCTCTCTCTCTCTCTCGTTCTTTCGGATCGGATGTCCGCTTCGATAAGTTTCACGGATGGCCCGCGCTCATACACTATGTTCTACCGAGCAGAACCGAGCTGTATTGCAGCTCACTGTCATTTCTATGCCCGGGAAGCACAAGGGAGTCAGTCTAAAATTATCGGTTCCGACGTATTTATATCGTTGTGTTTGAGAAAACGAGAGCAGTGAGTTGTGGAACGAAGAAAGTCCAAACTCTGAAGTTGCCAAGTATATACAACTCGAAAAGTAGAAACCCTCTAATTAGTCGTAACAAGTGTATCATCCATGTTTTGATAAAATCCAGCAAGTGAGAAAAGATATGTGCTATCTGGCTCTATCTTACATGAATTGCCAGAAAATGTCGAATCAATCGGTGGACTTCTTGTGGCCAGTCTCCGATTAGAAAACAATGCGATAACCCGCATTCTATGTTATGATCAATTTTGTAGAATATTAACTTACGTAATTTTAGAATAACTATTGTTATGTAAATACTAAAAGGTCTCCGTTTTATTTTACGATATTAAAATTTTATCGATTAGTATGTCAGCGTCACGGAAAGTTACTGAAGTGTTGTGCGAAATCTTATTTTCTTTTCTCAAGATATAGGAAGTTTACATGAAATTGCATCGCTAATAAAGTAAATAAACGATCAGATATCTCGACGATCGTGGATATAGATATGCTTCATTATAAATATTACACAACGTCCTTTAAATGAACCTTTCGATCGCAGGGCGCTACCCTTTCAACGCGCACATTCTGCTCGTTATTAATTAATTAATTAATTAATTCATGGCATGGATTTTTTGTACTGTGCGACTAAAGGCAACTAAATTTTTTTTATTATGTAAACAGAATATTTAGTTACCACTAAAAAATGCCTCCAATAAACAGATTTGCTGAAGGCATTAAATTGTTTTTAATGCGAGTATCCAATGAAGAAATCACGAGCGACGCTGCGGCGCCGCGACATCCTTTCGCACGTAGTTCTCGATAACGCGAGCACACCAGTTATCCCACAATTTCTTAAACGCCATGTGTGCGTGCACGGAACGCGCTGCCGAACTAGTTATGTAAATGTACGCTGCGCATTCTCGACGCGATCTACGAGCGATCGGAATGTCCGTCTCAGAATGCATTCATGAATTGCATTCTTCCATAATTCTTAAACACGAACGTCAGATTAGACGTCAGATTTATTTTTGACGATTAATTGAGAGAAGTCGACAAGAACTAATTGCGCAAACATTCGCGTTGACATGATAATTATTTTAGCTCAACAGAATTATTTTCAGATCTGTATCTCTCTCTACGATCTTTAGATACTTCAGCGAAATTCTTCTTTCCAGGTAATATTAAGGAATAATTCGTCGAAATGTCGTGAAAATATAAGTAAGCCGCATAAAATCCGCATTGACTATGTTCGTTCTTGTTCTTGGACTCTCGTAAAATTAATGCAGCACGAATTCTCGAAGTTAATGAAGATTAAATAGATAGAGAAGCATCGTGGAAAGTACAGTGAATTTTTCACGGGGTCGTGTGAGATAAAAATGCGTCATGATGTATCCGCTCTTTTACGATGCTACTATCGTGCGCACACGTGCGATAACATGCGACTTTATTAGCCGTTGGGAGTTATCGCTGCCATATGACGAGTCGACGTCCTTATAACCCGCCAAAGAATTTTCTTGATATTAAATCTCGACTGTTTTAAAAGAACGCGAACAGTAATTCCAAAAAGATTACTAAAACAGAATAATTAAAGTGATATATGCACATTAATAATTTTAATTGATAATAAAAGGCCGATATTTCCACACAAATTATGTTAATACGTATAATTTAAAAATTACTTTAATTCCTATGAATTTTTTCGACTTTTCAAACATTTAGAATTTACAAAAAATGTTAGATTCCCGAAAAAAGTTTTGAATGGAATGAAACTTGTTTCCTATGGAAATTAAAAAATTCCATTCAAGAATTAAATGCTAAAATAATCGTCAGAATTGTTGAAAATCTTCATGCAAAAAAAGGAAAGATCGTAATAAAGAAAAGACTTCAAAGAGATTTAACTTTCACATTCATATTTATCTATATCTACACTCCTCGTTTAAGTCCATATGAAATATTCAAACCGAATATGCATCTCTATTATAAAGTAGTATAAAAAAGACCTAAGCAATAAGACTTTTCATAATTACGCAAATTTCCACCATGGGAAAAGCCATTTTTCCCCCTTGAGTGCCTAGAACGTGAACATACAATCCGCATAAAGACGTGAAGAGTATTGCGTTCTCGCGAAACTAACATGTCGAGTTTATAACGGCCGTTGCAGTGGAAAGCGTTTTTCCGTTGGTTTCCGCCCGTTGATTGCATTCGCGCCTCCTTATGTGCATTGGGAAAGTCATTATTCTTTAAATTATTTCTTGCGAGGATAGATATACAAGACACATACGACGCCGTATTTAGGACGATACTAAAGGCTTCGGCAAATGCACAAGTATCACAATTCAAAAGAGGATCTGAATTTCTTATTACTAGAAAAAATATACATATTAATAATTTTGATATCCGCGATATAAATAAAATATTTATGCGAATTTCCGCGATTATTAGCGCGTAAATTAAATTATGCATTCATAACGCGATAAGATATAATTCGCAACTAATTGGGATGTACTTATAAAAAGAAATTAAAGTAAACGCAAACGTTTCGAGGAGTCAAATCCAGAGTCAAAACATTTCATTTGGTATGCGTACGTCCAAATTAATTGCAAATCTTACCTCATCATATTATGAATCCATAATTTACACATCAACAACCACTGAACCGTACATACAGATATTTTACTTGTAGGGTAAACTAGGGTATTATGGCCATACGGAAAAGATGGCCATAGGTCATAATTTCTCCAACAATTGATAAATAGTGCATTTTTATAATCATTCTTAAAGATAATCAATATTTACAGTAGTTCACATGAGTGCACTGTGTTCAAAATAACAATATTATAAATATTATCTAATAATTTTCCCTTCGACTATCTGCAAAGTTTTGCACGTGTCTGCTAAAAACTGTTATAATGTCTAATAAATTACAGTTAAGCTGCCATAATCAACATTACATACACAATAAAGATACGTAAATTGCAATGTGACCTATTAATACTTTTATTTTCACTATTTATTTAAAAATACTATGGCTATCTTTCTTAATACCATGGCCATCTTTTCCCTAAAAATCAGATAAGATGGCCAATGCATACTTTGTAATATTTTGATAAAATTAAAGTTCTGTTAAGTATTTTCTCTTTAATTTCGATAGTATTTGTTACTTTAAGCTTCAGTGAAAGTAATATCCCAAATGATGTTAAAAAGTAACAAGAATAAATGTATGTTTTTTGCATTTTAAAAAACTATGGCCATCATACCCGAGTTTGCCCTATTGGCTTTATTTTTAAAACGACAAATATTACTGTTTTATTATTTTAATTTTTATATCACCGCGTATTGTTGTAAAATCGTTGTGTATAACTCTGAAAGAAGTGGAAGAAGTGGATGGTAACTCTTTAGCTGTCCTGTACAGTAATTTCGCGAGGCAATTACTCCGAGTGGCATGTGTCCAGGGTGACGGCCAAAACTTGATACATATTACAAAAAGATTAACCACAGTACGCCGGGCTGCCAGCGGCACGCATCCTCGGCGAGTTTCTGGCGAGAAAGAAATTCCTAGCGCGCGGCGAACATTAATTTCGCGGCCGGTTTTTGCCAGCCCGACGAGCGGCGTGGCGTGCGCGTTACGTTCCCTGCCAACGTAATAACCATTAATGCCTCGGATACGCTCGGAAAAGTCCCTTTTTCCTCTTCTGTCAGCTTCTGACAGCCACGCGGCAGCGAAAACGTCAGTCGGGGCCGACTAGTGTTTTTCGCGAGAGTCCTCAAGCGTGAAAATCTCGCCGAAGGAAGCGGCCGAAGCGATAGCAAGAAATATTCTGTTATCGCGACTAGGAACTCACGACTCGATTATCACGTATAAGACCGAGAATGAACGCTAATTATTTCCTGAAGGGAATAAACTAACGCATAGCCGCTCGCTAAACTTCCCGTTAGAGACTGTTAATTATCGCGAAAAGATTATGCGTGAACAGATACCGATATAGACGTCAATAAATAACCGAGCGACTGAGAATTTTTTAATTGTGACACCACCTACTTGCGGTAAGCTCATCGATCTCGAGTTACAATCGTCGAATAACGCGATGACAATTTTCTAGCAGAGGTCGCCGTCTTAACGAAGGTTATCGAACTTCCTTCGGAAGTCTGAATGAACGAGTGATGTTTCAGATAAAGCAATTAATTGTACCTAATTATTTGGTTAACAAGAACACTACACGCTGTGACAAAATATGTCACAATTCTTATCAACGAGAAGATAAACTCTCTGCGTTTTCTCGAGATTATAATTACTTTACACACTATCAAGATTATAATTGCATTTATGAAAGCATAAACGCATTTAAAATATTCGAAACATTATGTGTTTAAATGAAAATTTTCCCATTTATCTTAATTATTTTAAAACATGTCTACTTGTTGGAATAATTTCTGATTCCAGGTTCTAAATCGCCGCCAAATTTTTTGTATTGCTTTCAAATATGTACAATATGGAAAAATTCGTAATTTTTTCATACTTTTTCATTCTGTTAAAAAATATTTTGTAATACATTCTTAATCATCATCCTGATTTTTAAAGGTAAAATTGAGATTACTTTGACCCGCCTCGTATATTAAATTACTTGGGTAAGGAATGAATTATAGTTATCTGATAAGTTGTTAAGAGATACATGAAAATCCTAATACACGCATAAAACATGCGATAACAAATTGCGGTGTTCTAATAGCCAATGAGGAGAGTACGTGTGCGAGCGTATAGCTGATTACAGAATCGCAATTTTCTTTTTCCTCGATTTATACCTTCCCTACACCCGTAGCTGCAATAACTCGTAACGTTTGTAACGTAACGTTCCTGACGCGAGCGCATCGAAGCGGAGCGTCCGGTTGCGGATTAATTGGCGTAATGCGATTCAAATTTGCTCAATTAAAAATTATAATTCTCCTATTGTGCAGAGGACGTGAAACATGCAAAGCGGAATTACGTTGTACATACGCTGGGCCAGCATTATAAAGGGGCGCGGGAGGAAAATAGAATGTGTGTATCGCGTGCGTATATACGGACGTCGACAGAATTTCTCCATGGACGCGAGACCCAGGGATTTCTCTTGTTAGACACCATAATGTTAATTACAATTTGTTTCTCATTACTTTCACAGCTAGGCCCGTTAGGATTGTGCGAATAGGCTGCTCTTGATTATCCCCAATTAATATTCATTAGCGAATTCAGTGACGTGACTCAATATTAGCGAGACTCGAGTATAACGCTTCTCATTGTATTCGCGGTATTTGCCGTATAGTGTTGGACGCGGAACACGTTCGACATTATCGCGTAGCTATATAGCGTAACGTTTCCCGATGTGGACGACGTAATGAGAAGTCCAATAATATTACCGCATTACTCAATACAGGGTATCGGAAATCGAGTGGCGCGTGAGGGACTGATTGCAGAAGACAGTATGACGTGTATACGCATATGTGTTTAGCATGCGCGAATTCAAGGACGTCGGTGCATTTCGCATACCGGCTAATTACGCGCCTGTCTCACGGGCGACGCACCTCCGCGTGCGTTGACTGCGTGCACGAACGACGGTCCATTGCCAGTCGGAGAGAAGAACAGAGAGCATAGTCGGAACTAGAGATCCTCAAGTAAGGCCCAATTTCACAATTCACGGTTAACTCTTAGGCCCAGTTCCACAACTCACGGTTAACTCTTAACCGAGATTCAACTTATTCATTGTCTCTTTCCAATTCAAGAAACAAATTAAACTTCGGTTAGGAGTTAACCGTGAATTGTGGAACTGGACCTTAACCGAGGTTCAACTTATTCATTATAGCGTTGATAGCGCGCTCTCCGAACGCAGCCATAATGTCCAATCTCTTAGGCCCAGTTTCACAACTGACGGTTAACTCTTAACTGAGGTTCAACTTATTCATTATTTCTTTTCAATAAGTTGAACTTCGGTTAAGAGTTAACCGTCAGTTGTGAAACTGGGCCTAAGAGATTGGACACTATGGCTGGGGTCGGAGAGCGCGCTATTTGTGTCATACTATCCTTGTTTCACGTTTAATGGACGATGAAGATAGAGTAACACAAATGTGCTAATAGCGTCACTCCGAACCCAGTCTATATGTTTGGTCCGCCATATTTTTCAAGACCTGCTTAAGATAGAATGGGATAAATTTGCACGAGGTATTAGAATGAGATAAGCTAGTTCACTTTTTTTTTACATATGTAAAATTCTTAGAGTTAAGTTGGAAACACGACAGGCGCAGACAATAGGAATAGGGAATAACGAGCCGTCCAATCAGAGCTCTAAGATATAATATTTAATATTGTGTTTCCAACTTTAGATTCTTCGTTTCCTTATTTTTGTATGCTTGCGACATAGCTGACAGCGTCTTAAGGCGATGCTAAAGCCTCCTGTTTTACCAAATTTCCATTCGGTGAAAAATCTCTCTATTGGATGTACGGATTGCAAAAGTATTATTGCTTAAATTAAAGTACGCACAAACAGGACCTCAGCTGCACTAGATTTCATGAGAAAATCAAAAAAAGTTTCAGATTCGTTAAAAATTCACTTACTTTTGGCTCGTACAACTGTCACCTCAGACATATATTTGCTTGATATAAGAGTTTTAGAGTCCATATCTTGAAAATAAGCGTGCAGCTGAGGTCCTGCATTATTGAAACGAGCGATACCGAGTTTGTAGAACTAAGATTGAAAGTCTAGAAAAGAAATATTTCCACCGAATAGAAGATACATGTATACAGGTGCTTTGCGAAGACTGGGACTGTCAACAGAGTCCGTGTAGCAGTAGTTGCGCGGTCTTGCGATAGATGGTGCTGGCATATGTTAGATAAGAACAGACGTATGCGTTTGAGTAAGACAGAATGATATATATTATATAATATAATGTAAAAACTAAATCAAAGATGTCACCACTATTATCGAATTTGGAATTTAAAAAGTCTGTACTATCGACCTTGATTGAGTTGGGTAATCGGTTTAGCATCTCCTTAAATTGAAAACTTATCGAAAACTCGATACAATAAAATAACAAATGTTTCCGATATACTCGGGCGTTCATGCACGATGTTTATTAAAACGTGCGCGAGGCACAATGATGAGCCATAAAGTCAGTGGCGCATCAAACGCGCCTTTCTTTGTAAAAAGGCCGCACTCGGCCGTAACGGGTAATGATTACTGGTAGACAATAAAAGGCCGCGCGCGGGCGGAGAATCCGCGTAATGACGAATGCGTTGTTTATCGGCAAAGTGCATTTCGAAGTAGCGTTCCCCCGATGATAAGTCCGGTACATCATTCTGACACGTGGGAAAAGACAATCAATTGTACGCGCGCCCGCCGTACTGTCTTACGGCCCTTAACCGCGATACCGTAACTCTCTTTCCCTTCGCTAAGAAATTAACTTAATATCTCGCAGCGGGATGTGCGGGATGTAAGGCGAGCGAATTGCAAGCTCGTGCTTTGACGATATTATCTGATAGAGCAACGATTGCTGCTACATTACTTCCCTGGTAGAAATGTATGCAGTTTTCCTAGACATCTATTCAGTTACTATCTAATATTACTGTATTCTCTTTAGTTGTGCTAATACTGAGTAGGAAATGGACAAGAACTTGATAGAGTTTTACTATGTCCATTTCATAAGCAGTTAGCTTGCTTATTAATCAATTTAATATTCATTATTTGATGTGTTTCTATTTAATAACTGGATTCAGATTTATGCAACTTTTGTATGCAGTAACTGCAAGCAAAGCGTTACATCCTGATTGGGATCCTAAGTAGTTTTCCTTCTCAGTTATTAGACAGAAGTTGATATAGATGTTTAGTAACTGTACTCAAAAAATGCATGAAATTTCTACCAGGGTTACTTGTACCCAGAATTACGTCGTCAAAACCTTAACAGCGAGTATTTATCTATGTTGAAAGAACGATTTTGTTTAATTATCTAAAAGTTTAAGTACACAGATACAGATTTGAAGATAAATTCTGTCAAAATAATTATGTAGGAAACTCAAATATGATGAACAATCCTGCAAAAAATTTTGACATTCTAACAAGCAGTTTGAGCGTCCTACGTAATTATTTTGATAACAAACAAAATTTATTTTCAGATCTATATCCGGCTAAATTTTTAGATACTTCAACAAAATCGTTCTTTCCGTGTACAGTTACATGAATAAATTGGGTTAATAATACAAACTGGTGCACGTAGTCACGAATTAATCGCCATTATCTGTGCAAGCCCGACAAAACGCATAATTAGCCAAGTAATTAGGTGTACCTAATTTCCTTTAACCATACGACGATGTTAATCGTTTCCAGCTAGTGCGCATTGTGCTCTGAATACTTAGATAACGTTAATCGAAGCATATGCCAATGATGTTAACTCGGTCAGCTGACAGCGCGTAAATATTTGCGAGTTAACGAGATCACGGATCAAAGTCGGGTTTCGCGTGTGACAATTAATACAAGGGGATGGATCCTTAGCTATTTGGTTCCACGAAGCTACTTTGGTTTCCATTCGTAATCGTCGGAGCTGCGTGGAGGAAAAAGGGATCTAGAACAACGAACCTGCGCGACCAGTCGGTCCCATCGCGACACCCGACTTATTGGTCGTCGACCGCATTATATTCTGTAATGGGCGAAGCTAAGCTGCTTGTTCCAGCAGTACAGCAGTCCAGCGTGATGATTCCACATCAGACACAGAAAAATAATCGAGGTGTTTTATGGTTTCTCGAACGATCTTGCGAGACATTCTCGCTTTATGTTAAATCCGGAATGTGAATGGAATGCGAACAAACTCTTCATTAGGAAAATATAGAATCCTCATTCTGTTCGTTATGCCTTAAAACTCTGCACGAAAACGAACATTATTTTCTTCTTACAATAATTATATCAAATGTCTTGTAATATTATCTTCAATTTTTTAATCATTTCTGTATAAATATTAATCAATATGAACTTTTTTCAATAATGAGATGTTTTTACATGACAATAAAAGTTGTTATTATTATAACATATTGTAAATTATTGGTTGTTTTTCGATTTATTAGTACTTAAAAACATTATGCATATGAATTTAATTAAAATTTTCTGGAAAAAATAAAATCAACAAACGTTAAATGAAATAAGCATGTTAAGTAGTCTTTCTAAAAAGATTTTCATAAATATTACGTTTCTCTATTGCGAGGTTTTGATGGAAATGTGTATTTACAAGTTCTTTAAGATAGTTATTAAACAAAAAAGAAAAATATATATTAAACAATATTCATACAAAACAATATTTTCCAATTCACATTTATTCGCCATTGCTGGAGTGTAAAAAAAAAACCACTCGTCGTTTACATAAAAAAAGATCAGGTGAAATCTTCCTCAGCGTTAAATAAAAATCATTTGAAATATTATTCGTAAAAACTACTGCAGCATACGATACGTAAATGTATTGAAAAATACAAATGTTTTCATATAACACGCTACTTTAATTTGAGAAAATGCATATTTCATGATGTAGACGCTTAAGGAACGAAAAAGACTGCATCAACATCAACGGCGAGTATTATTATGCAAAGACGATTCGAGAACCATTACTCTCTAGGAAGAACGCGTAGCTGAGCGAAACTACTTGCACTTGTTGGAGTAACAGATCGCAGGCCGTTCGCACGCTTTAATCCGACAATGCAGACGATAAGTTAACGGTATATCGACGTATCGAGCGACTGTGCGTATACAACGAGCACAAGACCATCAATCACGGGCACCGTTTCGAAGACGACGAGC
Source organism: Trachymyrmex cornetzi (assembly GCF_001594075.2). Classification (NCBI taxonomy): domain Eukaryota; kingdom Metazoa; phylum Arthropoda; class Insecta; order Hymenoptera; family Formicidae; genus Trachymyrmex; species Trachymyrmex cornetzi. The sequence goes on from NW_017298398.1 coordinate 71,623, forward strand.
AATAAGAGGAGAGATGAAGCAAGGAGCCAAGAGTAGGAGGAGGCGGAGGAAAAGGTTCACGAGGCCAGATGTAATCGAGATCATCATGCTTCGTGAAAAAAAAACAAAAAAAAAAGAAACACCAAGGGCAGTCACTCTAGACCGCCATGCGGTTACATCACGCGGAGCATCGGCCTCGCAACCCTTTTTCTACGCGACTTGCGGACATATGCGAAATTTTCTTATTAGCGTTCGCGATGGAAGTCCGTTCTATCGATCGCAGAGCCGATTCTGGCTCTCTGTGAAAGTTGTTGAAATAAAAGAAAAATTAAAGATGACATGAACTTGATAAATCACGCGAGGGAGGAAGAATTTGTAAAAATTAATTCATAAAATGTATACAAAATTAATATAATCTACTGATTTAAATGCTTCGAATAATTCAAATTAAATGAAGTAAATAAAAAAAAAGTAGAAAACAAAATAGGCTGTTGTTATTTAATTAATTTGCTGAATCTCTCTTGAATAGATTAGATTATTTTTCAGTAGTTTTTTTTTTTTATTATTATTGATTTTATTACGGAAGTTTATTTTTTTTTACTATATAATCTACTAATTCAAATGCGTAAATGGAATACATAAAATAAAATAGAAAACATAATTGATATTGTTGTTATTTATGATTAATTTGATGTAGACTTGAATTGGATTAGATTATTTTCCAGTAGTTTTATTATTACTGGTTTTATTACGAAAGCGTATTAAAATTCTTGCGCAATTATATCCGCGAGAGTCAGCTACAAGATTGAATTAAACCGTAGCTGACTGCGACATTCGGGAGCCATTTATTATTTCTGCGTGATACATCGCGATACTTTATTGCCGACACACGACGGATATTTCACGGTCTCGCAATGGGATATCTTCGAATTTATGAACCGGACGAGATATTACGGTATACCAGGATGCATTAAAGCTCGCTACAGGTGTCTCGAAACTAAAATCAACTTCCGATTAGCAAGGTTTTACAATCGTGTTTACCGCCATTAATTTCGCTATTTCTAGAAATTCTGAAATATTTCTCTTTCGCGGCGTTAACGGCAAGTGCTAAAGCTGTTCGAACGAAAATACATACACATACTGCGGATTAATCGAAATTCGCGACGATTAAAATCACGATAAAAATCGAGCGCGCACATCCGCACGGCAATCGTCGCAATTGCACGTGTCATTTGTCCAATAGCCGTCGACTCGGCCCGGATGGGCGACGGTAAAAAGAGAAGGAAAAAACTTTCAAGCAAAAGTTCAGCGGTGTTGTGAAAATTTCATTTGCAAGTCAAATATCGAACCGCCCGCGTCTGTTCTGAATCCGATAGTTGCCGCGTGTTCCGGCATGCGGTTCGGTAAGGTTTCAGGAATGTACCCTCTCAATTCAGGACAATCGGACGGGAATGCGAGGACCGTCGGCGTCGTCGGTTCCGCATCGCGTCGGGAGAGGAACGAGGAGAGGCCCCCGCGCGTGTGTGGAATTTCTCTCTCTTTCTCTTTCTCTCCGGCTCTCCGCCGACAGTGAGTCATCCACGAGACCTATGCATCGCGTCGCGTCGCACGGCGGACCTTGAGTGCGTAGTGCACGATACTCGATAGTCTATCGAGTATCGATATACGATCCCTTGTGATTTTAAATCCGAGGGGTCTCGTCAATAAATATTTGGCCCCGCGCAAGCGACATATTACCGAGATATTACGAAGCCAACGATTTTAATTTTAATAACAATTTGATTCTGCGCGGAGCTGATTATATATATTTAATATTTTTCTTTGAAGAAATTATTGAGTAATCGACCAGCTGAATTTGAATAAGACGATGATTTCCGCGGGGACATCTGTTACGAAAATGATATTTCTACATTGTTCATTAAAAATTGTCTATTAATAAAATCATAATGATTTAATATAGAATTCAGGTTTATATAGAAATTCAAGTATATAGACGCAGTATTTTTTGGAAGCATCTCTAATCGTACCTCGATCTTCTTCGCGAATCGAGGTTCATCCTCAGCATCCGCGATCAGCGCGTCGTTTCGCGGCAAATTCACTTTCTCGTCCCCGCTGTCATTCTTCTCCTTTTTCTGCTTCTTCGGCGACGGCGTCAAACACGTCATCGCGTGCCTAATGCCGCGAATGATCAATTTCGACATTGTAACGCGCGAGCGAACAATCCGGTAGTTGCCCTGCCGATGGTCATAGTCGAACTGAGCAAGACCACGAAGCGGATTCGTACGATTAACAATAGCAGAATCGCGCGCGAGTCTGTTCATGCAGTGCGCGCGGAGTAAACGTGCGCCGACGTGTTCCTCCTCGCAGAGGGGGAATAAACTGGCCGTTCGTGTAACCAGAGGATATCTGAATCTTCACAACCCTTCTCCAGCATCATCGTAATCTCAGTTCGATAATCGAACCGGTAATTCCTTTTCCACTGGAATTATATGGCGTTCGATTAATAACCGTGGTAATATTAGTACGTCATATATCAATATGGTTCAAGTTTAATCCGTTTGAATTTTATTAAAATGACTTAAATTAATAATGTGACTCGAACTATAGTTAATGACAAACTCCGAATACTAAACATAATTATTTTCAGAACTATTCTGTCATGTAACAAAGTTTTAAAATAATTTCAAGCTTTGGAAATTTTATGGATAAAACGTTTTAAGAATGCTGTCATTGATCGGAATTTATGAAACCTTAGTTCTGAGCTCATAAGTCGTAATAATATGAAATTTTTAGAATATTTTAAATTATATCTGGACTCGAATTCTATCAATAAAATTTCCAAAGTTTCAAATTATTTTAAAACTTTGTTACATGACAGAATAGTTCTGAAAATAATTATGTTTAGTATTTGAAGTTTGTCGTTAACTATAGTTCGAGTCATTATTAATTTAAGCCATTTTAATAAAATTAAAACGGATTAAACTTGAATCATATCGATATATGACATACTAATATTACTACAGTTATTATATTCTCCTAATATTGTCAAAGTTTTAAATTAATTTAAACTTTGACATTACAATGACAAAGAACAGTTGTGGAAGTAATTACGTTTATTTTTGGAGTTCGTCATTAATCATAGTTAAATCATTAATGATTTAAGCCATTTTAATAAAATTAAAACGTATTAAACTTATACGTTATGTAAATATATGATACACTATTTACAGTTATTATTACAGGCATTCGTTTCCTTGATAATATATACAATATATAATCTCATGTATAATATCTTCTCTCGAGATTACTAATAATCTTATTCATGGATAGAATATTTATTATATTTTCTAGACCGACAAATATTCTGTAACTGAGTATTTTAATATATATACGAGTAAATCCGTTTATATCTTATTACATCGTTTTAGTAATACGGCGATAAAGATACGAATATCAAATCCAAATAAAGGCACAGCTGTGAGAAAAAAAATACTCAGGTATGAATTGCTCCGTCATGATAATGTATCAACCCTCTCGTGAGATATTATTGATATCCGGATATCCGGTGTATGTCTCACATGTGGTATTTTGTACATGGAGATACGTGTTATCTCGTATTAGGTCTTGAACCAATCGACGCTATCAATAACGGTCCGCTCGGCGGTCGATTGTAAACGAAACATGTTGATTCAATCGATTACCAGTTAAAGTGACAAATTTACTTTATAAAAAATTAGACTGAAGAACTTTTGCAACGAATAAAAGTTAGCGTCGATATTACGACAGCTTGTGTGAAGAATTCGATTCCCAAGGAGAAATACTCGCAGCGCCAAGTTGATCGAAATGTAATTTTATCGGAGCAAGTACATCTTTGGTCACTTTGTAAGTTTCAACTAGTTTACAGCTAATTACTTCTCGTACTTCCACAGCTCAGTTGCGGCTGTATTGCGACCCTGTTTGCGGATTGAGTTACACCCTCCCTCGCTTTCGCCTCTGAAAGGGCCCTATTTACACTTTCAGCCACGTCGAAAGAGTAAAGTAAGAGCTGTCGAGACGTGACACATCTGCAAAACAGAAGTGGTTTATAGGATCAGCCCTTTCGATGCAACGAAGTAAAAAGCAAACGATTGGCAGCGTCACCGGGAGACATAATCTGGAGACAGCTGCTTTACGTGTGTGCGTGTGCGTGTTTATAAGCTTGATCCAGACATTGCGTCGTGCGCATCTACTTTTTCCACGAGCGTTTAAACTCGCGTTTAAGACGGATTTCCTTTTACGAAAGCTTGCTCCGCTAGGATAACTATCGGTTATCCAACCGAGGTAGCTTTGATTAATCGCTATCCCGCGTGCAATTAACGTCTGGCGCATCAACGTATATTGTATCCTGTTGAAGAGTTGCGACGTGGCTCGATTAGGAATGGCTGTTGATAGAGAAAGATTTTATTGCGCGTAAACACACACGCTCGATGAGTGATTTCGATCATAAATTAAAGCGTAACCATATATTTGCGAATGAAATTCTACTAAGGATTTGCGAAATTTATGTAATAGCTAATGAATAAAATATATGCTATACTTATCGCGATAATCTCTTCTTTTTGCAAATAACAGGAAGTTGTTTTCAAGAACAGTTATTTTAAAAAGGAACATAAAATTTTAAATTAGATTAAATTAGTGGAGCGTAGAGAATTATTCTACAAATCATTAAGTTATCTTAATGGCGCACACGGAAAAATATTATTCTACTGCTAAGAAAAGTGATTATTCAGTTTACTTTTTTTTTTAAATAACGGAGGTTATCTTAAAATGGAACAAAAAACCTTAAAGGATAATAACGTGCATTTTTTTGTATGCTAAATATAATGAAAAATATTTTCTTGATAATAGTCTCTCTTAATATACTTATTGTTAATTTAAAAGGATTCATTATTATACATATATATATACACTCAAAACAAGAATTTATTTTCTTCTTAAAAAAATAAATAAAATATTATAGAATTTTATCAAAGAAGTTATTTTATATAATAAGCAAATCAAATTTGTTTTAAAAGAATGTATTTCAAAAGTCAAACGCCTTTCCGACAATATGGAAATCTCGAAAGTTAGAAATTCCATTGAATGTGAAAGATTAAATCGTGGAAAATCAGGCCAGCTGCTTTTCCAACGTTTAGCGTAGATTCAGAGATTAGTAACGTGCGAACGGATGACGTAAATGAGTTCTCGTTCGAGAAACGTCCGTGGAAATTGTAAGAACTATCCGGGGGGGAAAATGAGAATAAAACTCGTGGATGTCGCGCTAAATTGGAACTTGCTCCGATTGCGCGATGAAAGAAAACTAGCAAGAGATTCTACGTCACTATATCACACTTTCTACGTTTCCGGGAGAACAAGCGAATACTCGGACGTAGAAGGGAAAAGAAACTAAGAGAGAAACATTGGGGAAGAATAGGCTACTAAAAGAGCCTTCATTCTTCTTTAAACTAGTGTAGATTTTCGGATCTTGGCACGAGAGAAGCGTCGCCTTCGCTACGAGCTCCGTTATCTCGGACCATTATACTTCGTAATCATCCACCGTTCTTAGATGTCATCGCGAATGACGCTGCATAAAGTGCGCCGCCGAGATCGTTAACATTCTTATTCTGGTACAGCTGCACCGGCATAATCCATTTGCGGAATCGGCTATTAGGATGCGAGCGAATCTCAGTCAATTCACGGCGAGACACCTAACCATGCAGCACATCAATAGGCGGTTCTTCAGGGAATAATAATCATTAGTAACATCATACCATTTGCATCAGAGATCAGGGTACGTCACTGATTACGTCGTGAGAGAATTCTTTGAAAAAAATTCCGGGGTTTCAATCTTTTTGCAGCCGGTGTGACGCTTCGATAAAGTCGGACATACACAAAAGGAACGTTTTAAAATCGAGGGATAACTGTACTCATTAAAAAAAAATTGTTCTCTGAATGCGTACAAAAGATAAAATATCCTTTTTTAGAAAGGATAATGTGTCCATGTGCGATTCGATTAGATAAAATCACATATACGAAAGTTACTATGCACTAAATACTTAATATGTACTTCTTGAAACGCTCTCTCGCAGAACCGTCATTCCGATGATAGTGACTTCCACGGAATGTCGCTTCAGAGTTATGATCATAGTGGACGGGGGAGAGGAACGTGCATCATTATCTCCGTAACTTCTTATTCGGTTAATTGCTGGCTGCGTTTCTTAGTGTGCAGGTGCATAAGGAGACAATGAGGTCGTCGACCTGATACCGTCGTTGTTGCATAACGAGCCTTTTACCCGCGTGACCTACGCACGCACGAGGGGGGTTGTCAGCCCCTCCGCGAGGTGCCTATCGCGTTCGCGAATATATTAAGAACGGGGACCGAGGGACACGGTGTAATTTAATTGTTGATTTAATTATAGCGTCTACCGCGCTGCTAAATTGCTTTAACGCCACAATGCTCAGCGCCCATGATAATTAAGTACCTACGTGCGCTATTTTATTGTTCCCTCTCGCTCTCACGCCGTGAGATAATGCGGGTTGTCCCGAGAGAGTGCAAACTCCTTGGGATTCTCGATGTTATACTCCGTTTAATCTATTTCAATTATTTTCAAACGGAAGTTTTACGTAACCAGGTAGGTACGTACTTCGAGATTCTCAAAAGGAGATGAAATTTTCTATCGAACTCGTGTTTTTAAGGCTTCATCGCTATTAAAAATAGATCTCGCGATAATGTTGAAGTCTATAAAGATAATATTATATTCAAAGATAATGTTTATATAATAATAAATAAAAAATATCACGAAACTAGTATATAATGATGACAAGTATGCGTGCGTAGACATAAAATGTAAAGTTCGAATGCATAAACATTACATAACAATATTTCTTTATCATAAGCGATCTTTATGATGCTTATTAAAAATTATCATCAGCGATAAAGACATTCGAATAAATTAATTGACTTAAAGTGCGCATAAGTAATGACGACTTTATGAAAATGCGGCGGATGAAACTGAATTTCATGAATATTTGTAATTCGACTTCTATAAAATTAAGAAACGTAATATCTAATTTATAGTACTTTTGGTAAGATGCAAATTGGTCTTGTTAGGGAATTGTCTTAGAAGAGCATAAATTTGATTGTCTAAAAGGACGGAGATTGGTGTGCAGCAAATTCGTACTTGAACATGTACTGAAACTTTAGTGTCTTTAATTTCTTAAGAGAAGCGTGCATAAATTTAATTGGAACTTGCGCATAAAATGGCATCAATTCTTGTTGTATATTTATATGATTCTTCTTTTAACAACTATAAATTGTTTATAAAATCTATTTGTTACGTAAGAAATGGTATAGTGTGGAAATTACAGAGTCAGCTTGTTATAATTCTTTCCACGTTATTACGCTATTCTCAAATAATTTATGTCGTTCTGTAATTTATAAAGCTTGCCTTTTGTGTCCGATTACAACATAAACATGTCAGAAACGACAGTTTTGCTCTTACTTTTTTTTGCTTCTCGGGTGCGAAATTGTTCGAGCATTTGCAAAACGGAAGAACGCAGTCTGTCATTTGTAACATACGTACGTTTCACGTCCGTCAGCATTTATCGACGTAAAATTATAGTGGTGTGCACGCCCGCAAAAAAATCGCGAAAAGGTTACGGGAAAGAGAAAGAGGGGGAAAGAGAAAGATTGTAATACCGTAAAATGGGTGAGAAAGATTTATAGTACCGTAAAATGGGATTGTTATACGTTGCTTGGAACAGATCGCGACTAGTCTAATTCTCGGAATAGGAAGTAAAATTACTATGCAAGAATTTCTCTTTTTTATTGTGTATTTTTCTCCCTTTCGTTGTCAACTCTCTTGATGAGATACCGTATAATTATGCTGTGCTTTCATCCATCCTAAAACTATTTTTAGATAAAGAAATTCCAAGACTACTTTTAGACAAAGAAATTTCGATACTACTTTTAGCTAAAGAAATGATATCCGAAACGTGTGTGTGTGTGAGAGATTCGATGCGCAGATTCGTGATAACGAAAAGGGAAATAAGTAACCAAACGGAATCCTATCAAATGCTTGCTCCGTTAGAAGACCGCTGCGACGTTATGGTGTTTACCCGGTGTTTTAGAGATAAGCTCAAACCAGATAAAAGATACGGCACCTCGGAACCAGTCTGTTCCTCTCTTGCCGCTCCAGTAAAACGGTCGTCCGCTATGCGATGGCCGAGTAATGCCGCCGTTTACGGTCGTGCCCGCGTCTAGCTTGGCTCCCTTGTTTAATCTGATCTTCGTCTGGAAATCCGTCCAGTGCATAGACCTCTATACATTGGATGATCTCTATTCGAAGCGCTTAAACTTCTAAATTACAAAGACTGCAATAAATTAGCAACATACTTCGAGTTCCATCGAGTAAAAGAGAGAGGCAAAAAAAATCGCGCCTGTTGAATCAAATATATAGGATAAGTGGGGTGAATATGCCACACTTAAGCGAAATTAAATTTTTGAGTAATTATTTGTTCAATTTGAAGTAATTTCACATACTGATCTTCTTCTTCCATTCTTTATCTATTATTGTGTATAATTAGAATCGAATATATTCATTTTTTGTTATTAAAAATAAAGAAATACGAAAGTGCTGAAAATTGGGTAATATGCCACATACAAAAAAATACAATATATTAATTGCCCCAAGACGTTATTTCATCTTATAATGAGCCTGTACAGGGTGTTACAGATACATACTAGGCAGTACGACGGGTTGCGCAGCAAATTTTGCGTGGCCAAGCGTGGTTTAATAGACAATGACAGTGACTTTATAACATAAATTTTATAATATAAATAATAAAACTTTGTAGTATAAACTTTATAATGTATAAAGTCACTGTCATTGTCTATTAAACCACGGTTGGCCATGCAAAGTTTGTCGCGCTACCCGTCGTACTGCTTAGTATGCATCTGTAACACCCTGTATATAGTACGACTGTTAAGAAAATGAATCAACGATGTACAGAATATTTTCATTTTAACCTACTCTAATAGATTAACAAGCTAATCGAGCTAAATATTGTGTAATGTTTAAATAATAACTTACATAAAGCACTATAAAAGTTATAAGAAGCACATTTTCGTATACCATGCCGTCATATTTACCTCATAAAAACAATACTGTTGCCAGGAAATTGTTGCTACTTATGCAATATGTTAAGCACACAATTATACACAATGTTGTAACACTGACGCAAGCGCTGCTAATCGGTATCATTGTAAAACAAAACGTGTGGCATATTCCCCACACTGGCGTGTTACCCGCACTTATCCTATAATATATAAATAAAATTAAATTTTATTGATTTAATTAAACAAAGTTTTCTTGTTGTATATCCACGATTATCACTTTTGGACTAGCATTCCTCTACATCGTAATATTTTGATTATCCCAAAATGGAAAAAATTGTTATCTTATTGTGTTTTTTCTAAAAAGAAAATCATCACAGATTTGATCCTCCTACAGGAGATTATACTACCATTTTGCCAGAGGTTACTATTATCTTGCTATCATCGACATTGTTTTGTAACGCTTTCATTAAACAAAAAGTCACAAAATGTAATCTTTGTAGAAGATTTCTCTTCGAAACCGGAGAAAAATGGACGCGCGCACTTAAAAAGTCATCAAAATTTTGAGCGATTAGCTGGAGATTTTGTCCGTCAATTGGAGAGCTGAAGATTCGTTCAAGAAGTTTGGGTTTCCGACTGAAAATCGTAAACTTGAACTCATCTTGTTATCGAGTCTAAAGAGATATACATCGAATAATCCCATCATCTTCGTACATCGATAAATTACCCATGATCTGGTTGATTGCGATAATAAACGTTGCTCGCTCGCGTGTCCCCCGAATGTGCGTACCGTTCCTGCGGTTCCTGGCATATGGGGGCCGAAATGAAATTAAGAGCGGCGATTACGGGAGATAATGACTCGGGCGGTGTAAGTGGCGTTTCGCCGCGAGGCAAGCGGATCCTGTTGATGGACGAGCCTTCCTCCCTCGGCTCATCTCGCGCATCTCGCCGTCGTTTGTTCGTGCATCCGCGCTTCGAAACCGCCCGACGAGCCCTGCGTACGGGATCGTTACTTGGAAACGATCAGCCCGTAACTGGACCTAACTCGCACCCAAGTGATCGAAAGAACGCGACCCACTCTCCCGGCTCGCCGATCTCGCGCGATAATCCCGGTTGAAGAATTCAGTGGCCCCTTTGATGAATCTTCGATTTTATCGAGCGAGAAAAAAATTTAGACTTCATTTAACACAGACAAGCTCGGTGAGATCGACATAGTCGATAATTTACAAGATTAATCGAAAGTATCGGAGGGAGGGTGTTAGATGGACAACGGCGTAATTAACACCTGGCTGAAATAAACACGGTATAGTAATTCAGTTTATCATACATTTCTTTTCCTTTAAAGTTCCATAACGCTTCCCTAATTTCCAGACATTTCATGATTCTTCCTGACTTTCAATAATATTTTTTAATAGGTATTAAACTTAATTCCTGCTGTTTTTCGTCCCCAAAATTGATTTGTTTCGAAGGGAAAATCAAAGTATTATTAATAAAGTATTATTAATTAGTAATAAAGTAGAAAATGGAGGAAATTACTTTGATTAAGGTATTCATTCATCTCCCCTTTGAAACAAATCAATTTTGGAGACGAAAAACGGCAGGAATTAAGTTCAACACCTAATATTTTGTATCTTCCTGATTTAGAAACCGTCAAATATTTTGTTGAAAGATCAACAATTTTACATAAATTATCATTAATGTTGCCGATACTGCTTGTATTTTTAATTATTAAGCTGGTAGTATTTCAAAACTATGTAGATGTGATGTACGCATATTAAGCTTCTTTAAGAATTTCTTAAAAAATTCCGACATTTTCCTGATTTCAATGACATTTCATTTTCAATTTCCCTGATATTTCTCTGATCTCTCATTTTGTGGCAATGTAAGTGCGAGATTACACGAAGGAACATGAGTACTTTATGAAAATAGGTGACGCTCAATTTTTGTGCGATTTCAATTAAACCGAAAGTGACAGATGCCGGTACAACGGCCACGTGATATTAGCATATTCATTAACGAACACATCCGAGCGCGGCGAAAAAGAATGAGAGCATATGTCGATCATAGCGTGCGGGAGTATTCGCATGTTTCAACATATGCCGCTTGTCCCTTTTTGTCGGATCCTCCTTTCGATTTCGTTCTGAATGGACGGCTCTTTGTTCGGAGGGATTCCAACGAAAAGCGGAACTGACACGATTATTTTACGACTCTGTGAACGACCCTCGTTGTACGTAACGTACCTCATTCTGTGAACTTTTGCGAATACAATGTAGCAGTCTACTCCAAAAAATAAAACTGGCAAAATGAATATGAAAATTTCCAGTATTAGACAATTACTACTAACAATTCTATTTGGAATTTATTTTACCCTATTTTAATTAATTCAGTATATTGAGAATCGCTATTGCGATTTTATACGCTACACGGAATTTTCTTTTAAAATTTACTCCGAAAATATGATGGTTGTGGTACAATATTTTACAGATTTTTATCGTGCACTTCAGTAAAATTGATCAAACTTATTTTATACAGGAAAGTCGATACTGACATAGGTCTCCTAAAGTGACACCCTCTTATTTTTCGGAAACTAACTATTGCACTTTATTAATACTAATAAAATCATGATCTGTTTAG
>NW_017298398.1:83670-102588 GCF_001594075.2 Trachymyrmex cornetzi
AGCTAACTTAATCTTTATAATGTTGCTTTATAGTGTCAAATAAGTCTATTGGAGCTAAAGGCAATCGTGCATATATGCAACAACTCTAGAAAAACTATCGCGTTACATATTTGCATCTTGCAGAACAGCATAAAGTAAATATTCATAATTCAATAAAAATGTTTTATAACGAAGTAAAATGATTCTGAAAAATCTTATATAAATTCACTTATAGGTATTTTATACAGATAATTCCTGTAAAAGAAAAAGAATAGGAATACGTAGCATTATTGCCTACTGTGTCAGTTTTGGAGCCCATTTTGCCAGATGCTTATTTTTGCGTAACTTACGAAAAACTTGATTATTGCAAAATTGCAAACAGTATTATAAAAATTGCTTATACTATCTGATAGAGGACACTTTTTACTTTGTATTTATGTTTTTGAAGTCGTATTTTTACCTTTTGTTTAAGAAATATTGTCTAAAAACAAAGTGGTACATTGATATCGGTGACCTTCCTCTACTTTGTTGTAGTTTTATTAATGAATGAGAGAGATTTACATTAAAGTTCTTCGAAATACAATGTTATTCCACGACTGTCATATTTTCAAGGTAAATTCTAAGAAAAGATTTTCTCCATGTACGTCTAATTATTGGAACTTTATTTCCTTTATTTTGCATCTTGAAACTTAATTTCAATCGAAAGTTTAATAATGTTAAAAAGTATATTATTTATTTTACGCTTTGATAACTTTTCATGATTTTTATCACATCTCATATAATTTAACGAAAAATCGTAGTATCGATCGATTCCGATGGATAACCTTTCCTTACAAATTCCAAGATATCATCACAAATCATACGATATTTCCCAGTTAAATTTAGGCACAACAAAGTAATCTTATATAGTAAACAATCGAGTAGAAATAACGAATGTTCGTAAAACGGTGATCGGTAATGTCTCGAAAGCGTCGGAGGCCGAAGGCGTGTTTTTGCTGCTGACGCGACGATGCGCGGCGCACGTGTGCGTGTTTATTTCCAGTGAAGATTAAGAGACCGGTCCCGTACTCTACGTGGCCCGTTGAACGGCCCGCCGCAGCCATGGCTATATGTTGTTTTTAACGGTCAAACTATAAATATACTGGCCCGTATGCACGGACAACCGCGAGGAGAGCCTTTGCCGAAAAGATCGCCGCGAAAAGTCCTGAAATATTTGCCTCATAAGGAGAATTCGACCGAAGAAGAAAATTATCCAAGAAAGTGAGGCACAAAGTCAAAAATCCTAATAAAGAAATTGTTACAACAGTCGCAAGAACCGTCACAAAAACCCAAAACATGTCTAAAGGTTAACTATTTTTTCTTTTTCGACCGTGTTATCCATTTATCCATATTGTTTAGATATTTTTACAAGTATTTTATTTTTAAGAAAATTTTAGATGGCCAAGAGAAAAATCTTCAAATTAATTAAGTAGAGAAAAGGATAATAAATGGCGGAAAATAAAAAAATACAACATAATTAGAATCATGGATATTAGACAAATCAAAACATGTAAATATATTCTCTAAATCTGAATCAGTGGATAATCACTGATATCAGTGCCAAGTATGCCACTGGTAATCAGTGAATTAAATGTGAGATCCTTAACCTAATCTTTATTATGTGATCTAACTAACCTTGTTTTAGTGCTTAAATTCAATGAATATGTATTAAAACATTGAAATTCACGTGTAGCTATCAGTATTTTAGTTATGTAATGCCCAAACATTCTTCCTTTTTTAGTTGAACTTCACTGATTGTCAGTGCCAAGTATGCCACAGAGTAATTAGTGACTATCCACTGATTCGGATTTAGAGAGTAATAAAATTATGGAAATATATCTTTCAAACGGGAGAAGATTCTGACATATGTATATAGAAGATATGTACTTTTCGAGGGTTTGATCCCGATTGATCACGGCTCGATTGGACACCACCAATCATAGCGACCGGTGCTTAGGAGCTTTGTAGTCTCAAGCGCTGTGAGTGGCTCGTGTCCAATTGAGCCGTGTCCAACTGGGTGCCACCCCTTTTCGAGACGTTTCAACACCGATTCAACGTCGATTTTGATTTCAACATGTACTCCATGAAAAAGAGCGTCACATCAAAAAAGTGACCTTGCAGTTATAGCGAAAATTATCTAAGTACGAAAAACAGTTAAAATAGATAAATTTCTATAGCAAGTATTATACTGCGATATATGTATTGCATCTAATCATACAGACGACAGATATAGAATTTAGATTTGTGCCATAAATTCTATGCGTGTGATACATAATTTTCTATTAGATACAAAAAACAGCTATAATTCTAGCTGAAGCAGCAAAAGGTTTTTTCGCGTGTACGCGCACTTTATATTACATCCGAGATCATCTTTCCGCGGGCGGTCCCTAGAATCGACGGTCCAGATGTGATAACGCAAATACCGCGCGTGCAGGAACGAAAGTGAGGAAAAACGAAAAGAAAAGAATGCGGGAAGAAAGCTGACACTCATCGCAGCTGCATAATTGAGCGGCGGGTCTCACGATGTCAGCGCATGTGATAATGCACTCGGTCCACTCACTTTGTCTTGTAATTCTAAACCCATTTGAGTCCGGGCGAGCGATACCACGCAAACGTACGACCCGCGCAAGTCGTCTCCGTGTTGCGCGGCCAGACGAGATATAGCCAATGGTGTGTATGAATAGCATATTTCTCTTCTTAGTAGTATATTCCGCGGCGTATAAACTCGGAGGTATATAAGAGACTCCAAGCAAGGCTAAGGGACTACTAAAGCCGCGCTGCAAATATACATTATGCAGAGAACACGTCTTTTTTTCCCCCTTTCCTATATGCAGTTTACATAATGACTTGCTTCAGGGTCATGCGGGGATTTTTAAGTTAACTCATCCTTTTTCATCCGCGAGTACACACTTCATTCGAGATCTTCACGTAATTTTTTTTTAGCCCCTACCGTTACTTCTCGAGATTTAATAAGCCCCCGATTCTCGATGCTAAATGATCCACAAGTTGCACATTGCGTCGCGATATTTAGCAAAGAACGGTTACTTCAATTTCTTCAATGATACGTTACGTTAAATATTAAATATACCGTGAAAGAATCTAATCAATCCGCAGTTTCATCAAATTTTGTGTTACGAGCAAGACGACGCAGCGAGTTAAACGAAGCATGCATAAATTATTAAAACGGAACAAAATCGCCGGAGATGATTTACGAGTGCAGCGGAAAGCAAAGAGCACGTCACCAGGAAGTGATCGCCGTATGTATGCATCGATCATTGGGCGTTTTGGCGTCAAAACATTGTGTATGGTAAACGCGTCGGTCGATGCCTCAACATCAACGGACTCGATCGTCGAAACAATGCGACGAGTACTCACGCCTGGGCATCAACGCGTTTATACGCTTCTCGGAAGTGGTTGGCCGCATACACTTTCTTCGCCGTGCATGGCGGTGCGGTGATGTGGCACACGTGTGTTGTCTTCGTTGGATCTGACACGAGTACACGTCCGACAAAGGCGGTCCCAGTTGGTACTGATCATTGCCCGAGACATTTTCAGCGCGTAAATCGCGGCGCCGACGTTTAATGTCACGCTGCCGTAATGTCAGGATCGTGTCGAAGAATCGGGTCAAAAAAGCGGATCTCCGTCGCGGGGTGCTAAGACCGCAACGCGGTGTAAATCGTAACTAAACTCGGCAACGAGGATTTTAACGAGATTTATTGTAGGTGTTATAATTAAGGTTTGGTAAAAAATTAACCCTTACCGTACCATCTACAATTTGATGCCTCATCCATACCATCGGGGGTCACTAGAATGTCTTCGTTTTTTTCACCTCTTCAAAATAATTCAAAAGATTTCTAAAAATTCACCAACATACTTTCAACTTTTTAGAATAAATATTGACTCTTTATTTTGGAAAATATAAATAAAATGTAGTATAATTTATAATTACCGAAAGACTCAAAGAAACTTGCACGAATAGGAATCGCTCGGTCACTAGTTACCCATATTAGTACGGTAAGGGTTAATAAGAAAATTACTTTTAAGCAAATGCATTCTCTAAATTCTTTGAGGTGGAATCTTTAAAGACTGGAAATTGAACCAGTCTTGAAAAAG
The DNA here is from genome assembly GCF_001594075.2 of Trachymyrmex cornetzi. Taxonomy (NCBI): domain Eukaryota; kingdom Metazoa; phylum Arthropoda; class Insecta; order Hymenoptera; family Formicidae; genus Trachymyrmex; species Trachymyrmex cornetzi. The sequence goes on from NW_017298398.1 coordinate 87,802, forward strand.
AGTAGCTCAATCTTCAATCTTTAACAGTGACATTTCACTCTTTAGAGTAACAATTCGAACAGTATGGAGTATTAGTACTTTTAATTTCTATGTGCTGAGAGAAAAACATAGCAATAGCAACTATAAAAATGACAGCTTTATAAGTTATAGATGTAGAATTAATGTTGTGGTTGCAATACTCTAAAATAGTTTATTTAATTATATGTACATTAATTCTATATATAAAACTTATACTTTTGTCACTACTTTGTCTTTGAGTACAGATTAATGAAATATGTTTTAACGTTCTAATTACTATAGAAAAAAAATATTATAACAAAACATATGTTTATTCCGATATCAAAAATCCAAGATAAGCGACTCTATTTTTGGTTCTGCGACTTCATTAAAATCTGGCTTGGGGTCCCTAATTTTTTTTCGATAGCCGGGCGTAACATTGGCCATACCATCTGCCCGTTTTCAGAGTGCGTGTCGACCACTCGACTGCTTTTTCAAGTGCGTGCTCAAGTGCCGGGTATCGGCGAGCGCTGGCCAAGAAATCGACACAAACTAGTCGCGTTTAACACCGATCGATTCCTCCGCGTTGCAAAGAAATACGATGTATCCGATCGTTGACCCTGCACGACGACGTGAATCGAGAATCGCGATGCGAGCTTGGTGCACGTTGTGTCGCTGTGTCGTCGATACGCACACACGCACACTTTCGCGAAGACGCACGTAGCTACACATCAGAATCTCGTCGTGCTAGTCGGTCATTACCCCCGCTCCCCGGTGTGTGTATGTTAATTTTTACAGGTAGATATCCATCAGAACCACGCGGGGCCGCGGTTTCCTTCTCCCGATCGGATCTTCGCTTGCAAGAAAAAAAGTAAGATAGAAGAAGTCGATCCCCATCAGGAACGAGTCTAAGACTATCTCGCGGGACAACGTTGACGACTACGAACTGGCATAGACCAGGAAAGAAAATTTAGAAGATTACCTGAGAAAAATTTGAGATGATAATTAGGCCTGTCTTGATTAGACCTGTGAAGAAGTCGACGTTTAAAATCTCCCAGAATTTCTCTCTACATTACGCGGAAACAAGTCTGAAACAATTACCATTTAAGAAATGAAACCCTCGAGTAATTTCCCGTGGCTGTTCTTTGAATTCGGTTATGAGATGAACTCACACAATATCATTCTAAGAAAAGTGATTATTCAATTTACTTTCTTTCTTTTCAGTAACGGTTATCTTTAACAAAGAATATTTTCTTGATAATAATCTGAAAATATACCTGTTACAAAGTTTAGAAAAACTTACTTAAAAAAAGAATTTATTTTCTTGAAGAACATTGTAAAACTGATCGAAAAAGCGACTTCATATCTCTCATGAGTAAATCGAATTTGTTTTAATTTAATACTTTGATTGTAGTACTAAACTTACTAGGATTTAGAATACGTTTTGAATATGCTTGTAATAAATTTGTAAACAACTATCTTAAAAAAGGCTCAAAAGAATCAATCAATAGTAACAATAAAAAACAAACCCGTTCAAGCCAACATCTGTTTTTCAAATGCATAATTTATTTACGTGTGAATTAAACAAATCATATCAATTAAATAATATATGTTTCGACCATTACATTTTGGTCCTTATCAATATAAAATTGTAATCGTTTATTTAGAAAACTGTTAAGCCAAAAAATTGTAATCTATATTTAGAGTAATTTTAAATTGTGATGATTGGTTATATTGATATGACGATTTATTATACATATAGCTAATCTAGTAGTTGGATAAAGAAGAATGGACAGGATTGTCATGGAGCATGATATTGGAAGTCATGAATACTAGGCTAGCGTTTTAAATTTGATAAGGACCAAAATGTAATGGTCGAAACGTATATTATTTAACTGATATGATTTATTTAATTCACACGTAAATAAATTGTGCATCCGAAAAACAGATGTTGGCTTGAATGGGCTTGTTTTTTATTGTTACAGTTAAACTTGCAAATATATGAAATACTAGAAACAAGTAATTATTCAGAGTTGTCACAAATTCCTCATTCTAAAATTCCGTGACTTTTCCCTAATTTTCAAACAGAATTTCATGATTTTTCCTAACTTTCAATAATATTTTGAAATTTTTTATATTTTCTGATTTGGAAACCGTTTAATATGTTAAGAAATCAATTTATGTTAAATAAATTACTATTAATGTTGCTGACAATGCTTGCATTTTTAATTAAGTTAGTAGTACTCCAAAACTGCATATTAGGTGTAATGTATGTACGTTAAACTACTTAAAGTAAAGAATTTTAATTTTCCAGAAAATTCCCGGATTTTTTTCCCTGATTTCTCCGACTATTCCTTCGTCAATTCCCTGATTCCCAGTTTGGTAGCAACTAGCAATCTTGTTATTTTCATACAGCGTGTATTTTTCTGTGCGTGCAGTACGTCGACCCATCTTACGCCGCGAACAATAACTTCGATCTCCGCACGATGCGCAGCCCCGACTCGAGATCATCGGCATAGAACTCCGCTGTAATTTTACGTAACGATAAATCCTCGGAGTTATGCATTCGAACGAATAGGATGACGTTTACAACACAGCGTCCGCGTCACGCTCGAAACAAAGCGGTCGCTTTTTAGGAATATGAAATTCGCGATGCAGCTCTGGAATCTCTGTAAGAGAGAATAGTCGAGGCGGACGTTAAAGGCGAAAGTGTTGCGATAATGGGCTATGAGTATTTGCAGCATCTGCTTCTCTCGTGTACAGCTTCTTCTCATACAAATATTCATCTATTTTCTATATATTAAAAAGTAGCATATCCAGTTATTTCCCATTGGCGGATACACGTACGACGTCGAGGTCTATAATCAAACGGAGTATTAAATAAAGGCAACGCGTAGGAAGGTAGGGAGATTACGAAATCGCTACCACGATCGTCAATTTCAGACTCTCATCGTGGTGGGATCGTCGGAGCGACGTTATTACCTCGTCTCGAGCGACTCGGCCGAGCCGAGCCGGCCGTCTAATATTTTTCTAATGCCCTTCTCGCATAAGAAACGGGCTGCCCGTAGCGACAGGAAACGGCGGTCGGCGGATGCGATTAAATCCAGGAGTAAATAAATGGCGAATGAGAGATCGCTCGCTCTCGCTCGATCGCGCGCCTTCCTCGTCGCGCTCTCTCTCTCCTCTCGAAGGAGAGTGTTAAGAGGGGCCTCCCTGCTGGGAAATCAAGGGCCCCGCAGTGATGTATTTACGCAATCTTTGGGCCCTAAGCGTAACCCTTTCCCCGAGCTTCATTACTTATTTATACAGGGCGATTCCGTGTCACTGCATATCCTCCTTGCTTTTAAATGCTTGGCGAAGAATACATTACTTACTTATTACTATTTATACACGGTATTTAACGCTAAGACGCTGACAAAAGGTAATACTTTAGTTTGTCACGATTCTTTCGTTGTAGCTTCATTCAATTCACTGAAGGACGAGAATGCACCACTTGTTTTCCTTTTAAACGCAGTCTATGTAAAGCGCGCGTGTCACGCATGTCACAAGCTTCTTCTCATTAACTTCTTGCCGATGCGCATACGTTACTGCTAGTCATAATCGATGTTACGTGTCGCGTGTAAATACAATTACGGCTGTTGCTTGTAATAAATGTACATACATTTTCAGCCGAGAATGCCGACCGGTGTTTTCCGCTGGCAAATGTTGGTGTAGCCGCGCAAGGCGTTACGATTCATATATTCTTTAAGTTATTTTGCGCAATATTCTATAAATGGAAATGTCAAGGCTTTATTATTTTTACACGGACAATATAATGTTCAAAGTAGAGATTATATATGAAAATAATTACGTAATAAAAATAAATGTAGATAATAATGAATGATAACAATATATATATATATATATATATACTGAAGTTCGTATTGAGAATTCCTATCTCACTTTAATACAATTAATTATGTTCTCATCTAGTCGTTTTAACAAAATGCAGATAAAACAATTTTATTCTTCGTACAGGATTTACAATTTTTAACAAGGATTTTTATATTCAGAGAATCGTGGTAATTCACGCGAAACGGGAAGCTGCATGGAAAAATTCCTTTCCATGTCACGTCTAAGAGAACTTGTGAACCTTGAAACATCATTTGAATACAATGCGGTTGCGATTGCCACCTTCACTCCTGGCAGGAAAAGACGAACAGTAAGAACATGAAGAAAGAGAAAAGGGTCTAGGTTAAGCTGTTCTAAACAGGGTTTGACAACGAAAATTCCACGTGGAAACATTCTAACATCTGTAAATTTTAAGAGACTCGATATAAATTTCGCGAATAAATGTAACTTATTAATCGTTAAAATAAAATTATATTATGAAAATAAATACTACTTTCAACTCGTTCAAGAGTCAATTATTTATTCGTGAATTAAATAATTGCTTTATTTTATTAGATTTTAATATTAACTGATAATATTTGCGCGATAAAGACACCCTGTCGCAAAAAATATCAAGCAAAGATGCAAACTTCTTTAAGACTCGAAGCATATCTACACGTATCAGTCTTCGAAGGAAATTATGTGAGTGCGTCAGGACTCGTGTAAGCCAAGTAGCACGTAATCTCAAGGTTGCAACACTCCAAGCTCTGATACTTAAACATCGTTCGAGCTCTAATTAGGGATAATGCAACGCCGACGATTGTAACCGACGCAACATTTCTCATCGACTGCATAATTCATCGCACACTCACATATCGTCCTACTTCGCGTAGTTTCTCGTTCATTCGTATAGAACAAATTTTCTGGAAAAGATTATCTTCCTTTTTTTCCTCGAACATAATCATTTCATTTATTCTGTGGTCGAGACAGGTTCTAAGTTGACTAATACCTTAATTTCTCGCGTTGTTCCACGAATTTATTACGACGGATACAGCATTAATTACGTAACTAAAACGGAGTAGTCGTTTATTAAAATAAAATTTTTTCCTACACTACTTTTATAGAATATATCAATTTATGCATTGAATAATTATTCACATTATGTACAGAATGACAAAAAAGTTTGGCCATCAAGTTTTATGTGTTTATTAAATTATTATCCAGCAGTAAGCAAGCTGACGTTATTTATCATTATTTTGGCGTCAAATGTGATGTTGCCTTGTACACCTTAACAAAATTTAATTTAAGTAACGTTTCTTTGTTTTCAAACAAATGAAATGTCATGATTAATCATCGTTAAGTGCAATAATGATTTTTGTCAAGTTTTCTTCGAGAAAGGAATGCATTACATACAGGCTATCGTTGAATCGGTTTACAATGAATCACTGTATAGACTACTGCATTCCAACGAGATTTGTCGCAAAGCGATTTTCCCTTTCTGAAGATAGGTGTCAGCTGGCGAGAAAACGAGCCACCCTCCAGTGTTGCAGGCCATAAAGAAAAAGGTATCCCCTTCGGGCCTTATCCTTTTGTGCGCAATGAAAGAAGAGCCGAGGGCTAGCTACGATCCTGTAACCCCCCCCCCCCCCCCCCCCCCCCGCCGTTCTCCGAGACTGATCCCTTCTGTTACCGTCGCTTAATCGGGAATGTATCCCTCGATTCGCTTTATTTTCAGGATATTCGACGCATTTGTCCACAATTAGGAATTATTACGGTTAATCCTAACCGTACCAAATATTTTGTATAATTTAGAAAGAAATTTTCCACGGATACGGTTTGTATTTATGAGAAGATACCAATATAACACAAAAAATGAGTGAGATTACTAAATATAATTATATAATTATTTTCCTTTCTTTTTCATAATATGAGGAAGGTAATAAGATTGTTAGGCTTATAGTTCATTTTACTTGACAAACGAGAGAAAAAAGGAGAAAGCATAGTCATTACGCGCGCTGTCTGAAATGCAAGAGAATAGGTAACATATGTAGATTACGTGTAGACGCGAGCTATTGTTGCCCAAGCAACGTGCCGTTTATTGTTCCGGTGCAAACTCCGGTCAGGATGATGAGAGCGGTAAGAGAGAAGCCATGAGAAGGAAGAGTACAGCTATCCCAGTCAGCCACCGTAGAAAGAAATGTCTGGCGGAGATGCAATCCCACGGGGTCATCAGGACGGCGTAATCGCCGTGGCGTGTTAATAGATTGAAGCCCGAAGGCTTTGCGTCCTGCCCTCCTTTTCTCTCTCCCATCGATACCAACAAAAACTGAAGACCCGTGGAAAGAATGACCCGAGGATCACGTCTGGCTCAACCCAGTGATCTGTAATTCCTCTCCCTCCTCCGCCCTCCGCTTGCCTTTCCACGGCTGATCTGTCCAGCGTATAATGTTTACGTTCATGCATCCGATATCTGATTTAAAAAGCGCCGATGCCTAACGTTGCTCCTATTATCCCATAAATAAGTTAATTATAAGCCTTTTTATATATATTTCTCTTCTCCATATTTTTAGATTGTGTGCTAATATAAATATAAATCAATATATCTCTTTTCTCTATATTTTTAGATTGTGTATTCTAATATAAACATGAAGCAAAATCGAAGGCAGATTTATTGGAAGCTAGTTTTTTTACAGTCAGCCATTAATTTGTAAGATATGAATGGATGTGTGCGTTATTGTGAACCAAGTCCTTTCTTAACAACGTTAAGCTGAAATAATAAATTATTCTATTCCATAAATCAATCTAAAATAATTTTATCAAAGCAAGTGCAAGAAAAATAACCGATCTGAATTAATTTCATAATTCTGCTACGACCTAATACGCAATTAGAAAGCGGCGCACCGATAATAAGCTAGCGTTCAAACGGAATAAAGTTGATATTTTATTTTTACGAGCGCTCGCTTCCGGGCTCTCGCACTGATCGGACTTCGAAACCGGGGAAGAAACTCTCTCGGCGAGTCGAACGAGAGCGGAAAGTCACCTGAAGCGGATCCCGACGCGCATCGCCCGCGCATCGCTCGCAGCGATACAAATTGGCGCCGTCCGCCACGCCGGCGTGCATCGATGCGCTCTTTATTGCAGCGCCCATACCCGACACGAATCGTTACATTGCGGGCCTTCCGTCGTTCCAGGGCTGCTCGACAAGATCATCGCGGACCGATAGCTTGCGAGCAGTTGCCGAGTCGCCGGCGGAAGGCGCGTGAATAAGCCGGCCGTTTTCCGCGCATAATGCATCCGCCGGAATCCAGTATGATCGTAAAAAGATCCTTTTCTTTAGTAGGTAGACAAATGAGCGAATGTGTGGAATGAATAAATATGGAGGACTAAAGATTATGGATCGAACGGATATTATAACGAGCAACGAAATCCTTCACATCAACATAAATCACTCACTACACTGAGAGAAATGATTTTGTTATAGGAACAAATCGAGGGAAAGCAAATGTGATATTTGTTAAAAAAACGATCGATTTGTTACGATTGCAAATTAATTCGTCAATGTAACAAATAATCAATAGTATCGCTAGCAAATAAGAGGCTCATATATGTATAAAAGTCGTAGACGGTTGCAGGTCTCAAATCGTAAGAAATTGACTAAAGGGTCCTCTACATAGAAGCCGTAGACGGTCGTGGAGTCTTAAGTCGTAGGAAACTGATCAATTCCAATCGAGTATTCTCCTTATATTTGATTGTGATTGATTGGTTTCCTACGATTTAAGACTCCACGACCATCTACGACTTCTATGTAGAGGACCCTTAATTCTAGTCAAGTATTCTCCCTATATTTGACTGTGCTTGATCGGTTTCCTACGATTTAAGACTCCACGATCATCTACGAATTCTATGTAAACGAGCTAAAGTCTATTTGATCGGTTTCCTACGATTTAAATCTACGAATTCTATGTAAACGAGCTAAAGTCTATCCAAAAGATAGGTTAGATTCTATATAGTTCGTTTCTGTTACTAATAAATTGGTTGGTATAGCAGACTAGCAGCAATCACAACAACATAATTTGTTGTCATATATTTACCGATCACCGGTTAAAGGTACTGGTGGCTTGCTAAATTAACAAAATCCTTTCTCTCAGCGTAGTTTAAAACGGGTGGCACCCAGTTGGACACGGCTCAATTGGACACGAGCCACTCACAGCGCTTGAGACTACAAAGCTCCTAAGCACCGGTCGCTGTGATTGGTGGTGTCCAATCGAGTCGTGATCAATCGGGATCACCCCGTTTAAAACTAGACGTACGTATAGAAAAACGTAATGAAGTAAGACGTAAGCAGTAAGCAAATCGGCCAATGACAGTAAAGTTATTGCCATACGTTCTGTATTATGATTGGCCAATTTGCTTACTGCTTACTGTCTTACGTTTTTCTATGTGTTTTCTGACTTAATCCCTTTTTTTTAATCTTTAAATGCTCTGAGAAAAATGTCTGGCTGGATTAATTGGAATTTTGATTGAAAATGGACGGTTCAGAAATTTCAGATTAAATTGAGAGATCAACTATCTTATGTTTTGTCACCTATTGCGTACAATAGTGCCAAGTATTGCTATTGTATTGTCATGTATTAGCTAGCATATTGCTAGCGTATTGTTAATAATGGGCGCGTTTAAGTTGATAAAGCGGCTAGCCTGCTTGCCGAACAAATGAACATAATTAGTTGTTACTTATAGATCCAACCAATCATATTCAATCGCTCGGTAAGCATGCCTAGCCACTTTGCCGTCTTGAACTCGCCCATTGTTAGCATTGCTTATGCTAGCAATATATTAGTAATACTTGGTAATATTGTGCGCAATAGATGACAATACATGAGATGGTTGACCCCTCGGATTGAATTTACTTCTAGTTGTAATAACCGTAACGTATTCTAATTGATGTAATTTCTAGTTTGTTCATTTTCAATTAACATTTTCTCAGTGTGAACTCAACAATTAGAATTAATCGCGTCTGCAGGGGGCTTAAGAATTAAAATGTCAAAGCGTCGTGTTTGTTTTGCGAGTGTTAACTATAGATTTGGGATGAGAACCTCGTGGTATTAAGCGAGCACATGCGGTCGCGATCTCGACGAGGCTTTCACTGCTGCTATATATGCATATGAAGCCAACGATATACATGGTGTCCTAGAAGGCAGTCCTTAACTTCTGGAGAGGTACCTTTTACAACTTTGATTTGAATAGAAAATATCACGCGTGCGCGAAATTATAATGGTTTTGTATAAGGAATTTCTGCTCGTTATCTATCGCACGGAATCGCTTGAATAACACGTCTTTAAAGTTCGACCGATTTCTCCGAGGACATCCCGTAGACACTGAGAGTTCGCTCGAGTCGCGGTCAATCCTCAATAGCAACATGCATGATGCAATTGTGCAACTGCATGTGATAGACAGGATGACACGAGGATCTACTCAGATAAATCAGCTGGTATCCCATGTATTTGAAAGTGTACACACTTGTAAGTACACGTGTCACGTGTAATGGACCGTTATTAACATATTTATCCCTGCTCGAACGAAGCAGTCTTAAGAATTTGCGTGTCGCCGGAGAAATCGCGGAGAATTTCTCCGGTTTGAATGCAAGGAAAAATCTCAAATTTAAATCATTGGCGAACGAGTGATTTTCTACACTCTAAAAAATATGGGTGCGGATTTTTAACCATGTGGTGTTTTTTATATAATTCTCATCGTGTTGATATAAACATTAACATAGATTTAATCATACACTGAAAAAACATTACTAAATCTCAGTACATATTTCTTTGAATAGTACTAATTAAATGTTTACTTACGGTAAATAAATATTTATTCAATAAAAAAAATGAAATTAATGATTTTTGTATAAAATAAATATATATTTGCTTAGAACTATTTAAACAAATGTTTATTAAAATTTAGTATTTTTTTCAGTATAGGTGTGGATTAACATTATGATATTCAAATTCATAATAAATCCACATCATATTTTACATGTATTTACATCAACATCAATTCGAGAGATGAAGGGATTATATTTAACACACGTGATGTTAAATTCACATCCATATTTTTTATAGTATACTCTCTAAATCTGAATCAGTGGATAATCACTGATATCAGCCAAGTATGCCACTATTTACTAATCAGTGACGTATTTGGCACTGGATAATCAGTGAAGCTTAATTAAAAAAGAAAAAAGGTTTGAGCATTATATATTCTAACATTGATATTTATATGTTAATTTCAATCTTCTAATATTATATTCATTGCATTTATGCACTAAAATAAGATTAATTAGATCACGTAATAAAGGTTAGCTAAGTTAGGAATTTCACATTTCACTCACTGATTACCAGTGGCATACTTGGCACTGATATCAGTGATTATCCACTGGTTCAGATTTCGAGAGTACATTTGAAAATCTGACCGCGGATGTTTCATTTGGATATCTCTCACATCTGAGCTGTGGTTCTGTTTTGATAGCGCGATTATTTCGCGTCGACCTCTTCATTATTACGACCGATAGGAAGATATCGGGTTTCATCATCGGCTTTCTCGCATGAATTAACGCGCCGTCAGTTCTTAAAGAGAGGTATGAATGAACGTGTTTCGCGGTATCACCGATCGAGGCTGCGTTAGCCCTTATCTAACCCTTTTATCTCTCGCGATTAGCGCCGAGCGACCGTGACGCGTTGTTTGTACTGTCAGTACGTTTCGTACCCCACAATAGCCGATCATTATCTCATACGGAGTTACTCGCAGGAAGCGCTCGGCAAGAAGCGACCGAAAAGAAATCCCGTATCATCCAGCGAACCTGAAAGGACTCCCCTATGAGAATCTACCGACTCTTTCTATTGTTTAAAGCCAGCTATAACGATGATGATGCGAAACGTTAACCGATAAAAAAGATATGCGTCACTGGTTTGCTTTCACCATGTGTCACGGAATAAATTGCAGGTAATGACGTCATTCTGTCTCTGATTTGACAGAGAAGTGTACCTAAGAAACGATCTATGCATCGCGTTGCTTATTGCAGGCAATTATTATCATCGACTATTATTGTCATTATTATTATCGAATAATTATACAGTACATTTTCAGACGCATTTCTTACATTATTATCCAACATTAAATCAAATAATTTCGCATAGGAAAATCTAATTGAGTATGATTAAGAATTAGAAGACGAGATCGATACAAGCTGCCTATTATCTTTTTTACATTCCAAAATAATTACTGAATAATTATATAAAAATAGTTACGATACATTCAATACACGTAAAATTGGAACTGTAAGTCACAGATGGAATGATTTCAAGTTAATTTTGCGCGAAAAATAATATGTATTAAGTAGAGGTGAAATTTAGAGGTTACCAAAGCCACCGTATATTTATGTCAGCGAAACACGGAATGTTGGGATCGCTGAAGGGAAAGTTCAATTCGCGAGATCATACGTTGCGCTCTACTCTCGCAACTGTGCATGCAAATGCATCTACAACTCTAAGAAGCATTGGTATCGTAATGAAGGACCTGTGTAGTGCACCTGCGTGGCAATTATCTGTATGGTCCTCACGATCACTATAGCGATTTGAAAGCCAGCTGAAGACCACTGAAGGCCGGCGAAGGAGACGAAGCACCTGGAGGCTTCTATACCCTACGAGCGATTTAAGGGATTAGTCCGCCCCTCGCACAGACAGTGATTTCAACCCTCTGCGTGATCTGCCCGATGCAGAAAAGATTTTCGCGGAAATTGCTAGTCGATCGCCGTTCATAAACATGCACGTGATTTTAGCATAAACGATTACCCATTACTGTAATATTCGTGTGATTGAACAAGATTGCAATCAGATGCTTATTATACTCATTTAATTAAAATATGTATATCGTGTCGTATTCAGGTTTTGTTACGATACACTATAATTATTTTATAATTTATAGTATAATACATACCTAGAAATTTAGGGAGAAGAAATTAAACTACATTGTATTCACTAAAATAAAAAAAAATATGTTTTTAAAACCGCAGAATGACATTCATTGTTGCTTTGTATATTGATACTTTGAATTCAAAGCATCGATATAATGTAATATACCATGGATCTTAAGCACGACATCGAGTTTCGCAAGCAGCGATCGAGCACGTAATGTATTCGAGGAACCGCAACGATTACTCGTTGAATTCTCGCGCGCAAGTCGTCCGAATACGACAGCGGCAGCTGAACGGCACCGAAAAACACATGCGCATAATGGAACTCGGTTCGAGTGCACGCAGATGCAGGGCGAAAGGAGTGTAGGTAGTCGAATTGTAACAAAGGCAAAAACGCGTCGGTCGGAGTCACTCGTACAAGTAACACGAGCGTAATGCGCGCATTTTGTTCGCTCTGTGAGTTTACTAAACGCGTTCGTGTTTACTTCCTTTGGTATCCCTCAATAAAAATAAATTTCAGCTCTAATAAGAATAAATGACACTACAATAAATAAATATAATCGTAAATATAAAAGGACTTTCGTAATAAAGGATTAAAAAAAAATGATTTATAGAAACTTATTGTATTTACTTATATAATTATTATATTATTATGTTTGGTAACACTTACTATAAATATTTAAGAAAGTAGAGCAAGGTCACCGATACCGACACACCACTTTGTTTTTAGACAATATTTCTTAAACAAAAGGTAAAAATACAACTTCAAAAACATAAATACAAAGTAAAAAGTGTCTTCTATCAGATAGTATAAGCAATTTTTTTAATACTGTTTGCAATTTTGCAATAATTAAGTTTTTCGTAAGTTATATGCAAAAATGAGCGTCTGACAAAATGGACCCCAAAACTGACATAGTAGGCAATAATATCAACATTCCTATTTTATAAGTAAAGATATATCCTATTCTGTAAAGAAAACTAATTTATGAAACTATAAACATTTAAAATGACAATATTATCAATAATACAGTCACTATTATTTTAATTACGCAATTTGCAAAAGAACACCGTAAGAATTTTCTTCTCGGATTCATAGAATTGGTTTTTGGCTGATTTGATATAGAAATAAGTCACAATTATATGAATTATGAGTTTGTACTTCTTTAACTAGCTAAACAGAGATCATGATTTTATTAGTATTAATAAAGTGCAATAGTTAGTTTCTGAGAAAAATCCTGAGGAGGTGTCACTTTAGGAGACCTATGTCAGGCGGCGTGATACTGACCATAAGTCTCCTAAAGTGACACCTCCTTATAAGTGACTTTCCTCTACAAAATTATTTTTAGTTATATTAACTGAACATTTAAATTTTAATTGAAATTATTTTACTGAACATTTGACAGTTATTGCCAGATTGTTTTCTCAATATAAAGATAGCTTTGATGTTGCGCGTGTTAAATAGTATACTTGATCATGAAGTACGCTTGCAAGTTCGCTTCTGACCATTCATATGAGCCGGTTGGACAACGCATGACCCACAGTAAGCAACGCACTGAAATAGAAAGGCCGGTGGAGACCGCGGAACTGCGTGACCCAGAAAATCCAAGCAAGACGCGTTATAGGAAACCAGAGGATCGGCGATCGTACGACTTCGCAGCCATTGCCGTCACGAGTGTGATTCGGGGATTACGATTGTCGCGATGCAATGCAAGGTCTGTTCTCTTTAGCTGAACTTCTTGCACGGTTCATCTTTTCTCTTTTTCTTTTTAACATGGAGAGAAAAGGAAGAAAGATGAACCGTGTAAGAACTTTAGCTAAAAAGAACAGACCTATAGTCACAGCAAGTTGCATTTTAGAACTTGTCTTACTCGAGCCATAGATAATAAAATTATGCAATATTTAGATAACAATTACAATAATTCAAACAAAAAGAGAAACAACTAAAAGAAATAAAAAAAATCACCAAGCGTTTATATATGTATACTGATCAGTTTTCTCTACTGAACGCGGCCAATGTCTTTTCTTCCTAAAGGCTTTCTAAACGTTTCGATAAAAGCAGCTCTGATGAAAACTGATAAGTTCATCCAACTCAATTAGAGAAGCATCGATCAATTCGCAATGAATCGTGGATGTCACGAATGTTTATGTTCAAACTGTTATCGTTCGCATGAAATATTATTCAGGCCATCGTGTCGACCTCGCCGACGGTGACGATGGAAAAGTGGTTTTCCAAGTTCTGCAAACAACGCCCATCGTGCTAGCTAGCGGCACTTACAAACGCGACTGCGAGTTGAAGAGAATCATTTTGCAATTCCTTTGTGAAACGAGGACGCGCCTAGACAACTATGGGCACACTTTGCGAGCTGGAAACAAGCAGTTTCCAAGAAAATGTGGGAAATATGATAATGTTAAAATGATGTTTGCTTCGGCTTGGGTTACTTTTACACTCATTGTCGGTCGTGAATTTAAACGAACAATAATCGGCGACATAAAAAATTCTTTAATATATAAAATACCTACTCAAGTATGGCTCGATCCTTATGTAATGTATTCTTATGTAACAAATTAAAAAAAAAAAGGAAGAGTAGCAAATGACCGCGCTTGTGTGTTCATATTTCTTTTTAAATGCCCACATGTCCGAGCTATAGACAGACCTATACGATTTTAATATTCTCGAAAAGACGTGAAAGTTCAATTATAACTCGATTAGGCGTCTTCCATAAAAATTAAAGGCATACAGAAATGAGTTTTTTTTTACTGCGGATAGTTTTTTTTTCCGACTCTTCAGTCGGATTCTTTTAAATTCGATACCGATTGAGATAAAAACAAGAGAACTCGCGCATCTCCGATCTTTCTTCTCGCGTCCTCTCGTAGATGGGTTAGGCTCGTGTGCTCCGAGTGATTCTCCGGACTAACGGCATCTCGGATCCCCTCTCGCCCCCACCCCCACCCCC
>NW_017298398.1:103208-109072 GCF_001594075.2 Trachymyrmex cornetzi
CGAAGCGTTAAAATGATGAGAAAGCAGTAACCGACCGACAATGATTCTGGTATGACGTATATGAATGATCCAATTATCCAGCCATCTTGGATTTCAGCTGGTATATACTGTGCTGCATCTATAGTTCGCGTTCTGGGATAAACATCGCTTTAAGTTTCAAGATACAAGCTAAGTAATAGAGAAACAATTAATAGGTAAGAATAGAAAAAACTTCATTTACGTAAAATGGGTGGCACCCAGTTGGACACGACTCAATTGGACACGAGCCACTCACAGCGCTTGAGACTACAAAGCTCCTAAGCACCGGTTGCTGTGATTGGTGGTGTCCAATCGAGCCGTGGTCAATCGGGATCACCCCCGTAAAATGATAAACATACATACAGGGTGTCAGTTAAGTATGTTCCCAACAGAGCGATTCTTTGGTTTGTTTCAAGTAAAAAAGTCCATATAAACATGTGTCCTAAACGGCTTATTTTCGAAATAAAAAAATTTAAACGTGTAGTAATAATCTGTTTATTTGAAAGAAATATAACTTGAACTAGTCAAAAACTAATCAAAAACAAAAAACAAGAACAGGCTTCAGTTCTTCTGACGAAATAAAACAATTAGATGAATTGTTGAAAATGTCCACCTTGCGTCATGATACATCCATCGAGCCTTCTTCTCAAAGATTGACGTACACGCTCAAAGATACCAGGTGTGTTACGTATTGCCTCGCATGAAGCAACTATTCGATTTCTCAAATCATTCTCAATTGGGGTGCTATAAACCAATGATTTCAGATACCCCCAAAGGAAATAATCCATAGGATTTAAGTCTGATGATCTAGGAGGCCAAGGTTGAGTTTCTGCTCGATCTATAATCCTGTATTTCGGAAACTAAGTCATTTAGGACACATGTTTATATGGACTTTTTTACTTGAAATAAACCAAAGAATCGCTCTGTTGAGTTTGGGAACATACTTAACTAACACCCTGTATATTATTGCTGTTGACGCGTATTCTTCGGATTGCATTCCATCAATGTAGATCAATTTTAATCTCAGCTCAATTAATTAAGTACTCATCGTCTTTTTCTAATTCTTCGAATTAGGAAAAGATGAGGAGTAAGTTGGACTGAAAATAAAGCAAATCTACATTGGAAACGGAAAACGAGCATAAAAGCCGACAATTCATACAGATTAGTGATTTGATTCGTGTCCCGAGTAAAATTAATTCTTAATCACACTACGGGTTGCCGGTTGCACGATTATATTAATTACAGAGAATTATATTAATTATAGATTCCCGGTTGACGGTTTCATTTTAGCCAATCCTGTTGCATCCGTGCTCGCTGCATGAGTGGCTAAAATGGAATCGTCGACCGACTACCGTAACGGGTGACCTGTAGGGCGATTACGGCTTAACGTTAGTTCGGAACGCGAGGGAGAATAAAGCGAATAAAGTAACGCGAACGCGGGAATAATCCGCACAGGATCGTCGGGCGCACGCACGCGGCCACGTGCGTGCCCGGCTCGATGCGAATCCTGGCGAATCCGCGAGGGATCGCAGCGAGGGGTCTCGTGTGCCAGGTGACGTTGTCGTTGCCGTTGCCGTTCATGATTTGACTCGCGCGCATTACGGTGGCGGATGCTTTACAGTTAGCCGCACGCTGTGTCGTAACAGTATATTCGTCGATTCTTGCTCGCGAATACGAGTCACCGCGTCGAGAAGCGGCCGAATTGATGTAACGATCCGTAGATATACCTATATACGCACAGAAAAACATCCTTCTATTGCGGAGAAAAGTGATTATGTATATTCAATTTATTTTCTTCCTTTTAAGTAACGGTTATCTTTAACGAAGAATATCTTCTTGATAATAATCTTAAAATGTACTTGTTACACATTTTAGAAAAACTCATTATTATGTACCCAAGAATTTATTTTCTGTTGAAGAATATTATAAAATTGATCGAAGCTTTTTTTGTATAATAAGCGAATCAAATTTGTTTTAATAATCCTAATTGAGGTGTATTAACTTACTAGGATTCAGGATTTTGAATAAATTTGATGCTTTTGTTATGAATTTATAATAGAGATCTGCGGATATATAAACTTTCGAAATATTTTGAAACAAGTCATTATTACATGTATTTTTCTATGTGTACAAATTTTATGTTTAGCTTAAATATCACGATAAGCGAGAGATAACAAATTCCAGAAACGTTTAAACGTATCTTTTGAAAATTGATTCAAGATGTTAAAAAAACATTGTACGGTTCTTTGTAGAGAGATTACTTGATAAATAGATTACCTGAAAAGAGAATTCTAACAAAAAAGATAATAACTTGACACTTCTAAAAGCAGCTGAATATTATTATGATAAGATAGTTTTTAATCTTTGGCATTTAAATACAGATGTAACGCTATGGAAACATGAGTTTACAGAATTGATCTTGCATGCTGTTGGTTGCATATGTACAGGCTACCTAATACATATTTCAAGTTACATATTATGATTATATCTTATCTTCGACCGAAAATGGAGAAGAGGTTTGTCGTCTCTGTTTTTCCATTGTACGCCTAACTCGCAACTGGAGCGTGAATGGAAACATAATTATAATACGAATCGAGTTTTAAACTATAAAACATTATACAGTTAACCGCACGCTGCGTTGTAACAGTACATTTACACTTCTTCCTTACGGAGAAGATATATACATCGTAAATATAGCTGATCGGTCATCGTGCCAAGAAGTATAATCATTCAATCGACACGATGGAAAAGAACGTGAGAACATTTTCCATGTTTTTCGTGAGATGTTTTTGTCTACGTTTTTCGATAAGACTTTGAAAAAAAAAAATGTATAAGAATTCATTATATAATAAAATTATTTTCTATCACTTTAAATAATAAATTTACATCGTTGATTCATATTAGGTGCCATTGATTGATATTGATTATTATTGGATGACTATTTGGAGCTAGGTCAGAACAAAATCTTTTAGGAATGTACAACACATTCAAAATGTAATTTTTGATCAAATTAAATTATATAATAATAATAAGCAAGCCCATCAAAGCCAACATCAGTCGTTCGGATGCACAATTTATTTTCGTGTTAATTTAACAAATCATATCAAAAATTAATTAATATACGTTTCGACCCCTATGTCTGGGTCCTTATCAATATAAAACCTAAATCCGCTTACATACTATACGCAAATTCCAACATTGCGATACGTGACGATACAGCTCGTTCTTCTTTATCCAATTTCCAAGTTAGATAAAATGAGAACGGAGTCCAATACATTATGCCAAAAAGTAGAACACATTGCTCATCCAATTGTCAGATTTAATGTAGCCATATATAAAGAAGAACGAGCTGTATCGTCACGTATCGCAATGTTGGAATTTGCGTATAGTATGTAAGCGGATTTAGGTTTTATATTGATAAGGACCCAAATATAGAGGTCGAAACGTATATTAATTTTTGATATGATTTGTTAAATTAACACGAAAATAAATTGTGCATCCGAACGACTGATGTTGGCTTTGATGGGCTTGCTTATTATTATTATATAATTTAATTTGATCAAAAATTACATTTTGAATGTGTTGTACATTCCTAAAAGATTTTGTTCTGACCTAGCTCCAAATAGTCATCCAATAATAATCAATATCAATCAATGGCACCTAATATGAATCAACGATGTAAATTTATTTTTATATTCCCAGCTATTGATTGTGTTCGCAGCGTATATATATAACAGACCTTTACAAATTCATACCTTCTCAAATAGTCATCATTCATTAATAAAATCATAAATAAAATTACAAATCTATCAATAAAGGTAAGCAAAATAAAGAGCTTTGCGACGAGATTTATAAGCGGAAGATTTATAAGTCGTGGTATTATTAATCCCATTGTTAGAATAATACGATGGAACACATGACAAATTTACTTAATATTAGTCCCCTATAATAATTAATCGCAATGAATGCTCGCGACGTTAACTGCGTTCCGATGCCATATTGTACTCACACTCGGTCAGCATTATTGCGCAGGACGCGGAGCCGGGGTTCAATGCCTTTCCTCATTCTCCCCCTATATCTAACATTCCGTCGCACGAATTAAAATATGCACCCCGCAGCGTTTTTCACACAGCCGGGCGGCGCGATACACGGTGTCGTTACGTTTCTACAAAGGGGGTGGTTAGGCGCGTATTGCGTCTTTTGTTGCAGCCCACGCCATCCACGGCCATTCGTTCACGCCGTAAACAATGCAGCCGCTATGTGAAAGAATGCGGGATCTCATCCAGCGACGCGAACGTCTCTGAAGAAAAGGGAGACATCCGCCCTTCATGGAACGATCCCTCAGAAATCTCCATCGCGTGCATTCCTAGGAGATTCCACGACCTTTTATTGAATTTCTCAAAGAAAGCCAGTATCACCATCATTGATATGATCATGGTAGAGAGAAGCTTTCGTCGTGATTTCGAGTCACGAATGTTAAAAAACAGGATCTACGCTACGAAGAATATTGTCGATAATGATACAAAAATTTGATTGGATTAAATTAATTTTTGTAGTTGTTTACGAATAAAATATTTGTCTCGAAATTTCAATACTTTTCCGAAATAAATAAAATTCTTATTATTCTCATGCGCAATAATATAATTATTATATAAAAAGTATTATGTATGTTAAATTATAATAAAGTTGTATAAAGAGCAATTTAAATTCAACGTTCGTGTGTGTGTGCATTATTATATTCCCTACAAAAAATATTAATATCGAGCTATCACGAGCGACATTCGCGAGCTCATTAAGTCGCGATGCGAAGCGGAGAGCTCGAATCAGAGAGTCTGCGAACAACGGCCTCTCATGAACTACCAGGAGGCCAATCGACGCTTCCGGCCCTAATTAATTGCGATTGGACGGTTTTAAAGAACTTGTATCCCGTCCCGCCGGTCCGGAACGCACGATGGCTCCTAATAATTCAGACAGCGACGAGAGGGGTGGTTTTATCGATGCAGGAAACGATCCAGTCGCTCTCGTTGCTATTAGTGGCAGTGACGGCCATGAGGATAGACACAATAGGGAATTTCCTTTTCCCCCGAGATTAAGGGTTCTCAGAAAGTAAAAATCTGCATCGAGTATCAAATAATTATATCGCTGTCGATGCATAATTCGTCGCCGAAGCGAACGGTGTTACTGTGCCAAACGAGTTAAATGCGTTAACGGCGTAATTGTAAAAGCGATACGTCAAGCAAAGGTGTACACATGGCAATTAGAGCGTTGTGAAATCGTAGCAACGCGATGCAGCGCGAACGATACGAAGGAAAGTCGATTAAACCGTTATAACTGCTCCGATTTCAATCTATAATAAATGCAATAGTAAGGCAAAGTGGGAGAACTGCAAATATCTAAGGAAAATATTGAATAAAGCCGGCAATTATCTATCAATTAATAGAAGTTTTTATTCAAAAGATATTCCAATTATTTAGCTTTAAACTACAATAATTAACATTCATATATTAATAATGTCAATAAAAAAAGTTCAAACAAAAAATAAAATCCTTGTCATTTGAAATTACTCGCCGCCAGCAATGCTGAGTCGGTTTTATTTTTAGTTTAAAATTATAGTTTATATCAATAAAATATATGAATATTAATTATGTGTCATAATTGTAGTTTATATTATAATTATATTATTGTTACAATTATAATTTATATTGCTAATATATGAATATTAATTATTGTTTAAAGCTAATATCCTTTGAGCAAAGATTTGCGTATTTGATAAATAATATATATATTGGGTCAGTTTTATTTATATTACTTTTCCCTTAACATTCGCAATTTCCCCCCCCCCCCCC
>NW_017298398.1:109091-130979 GCF_001594075.2 Trachymyrmex cornetzi
TCTCTTGACTATAAAAGAAAATATATTTTAAATATATAATTTTTTTAAAATTTTATATTGCGTAATAACGAGCAGTTTTCAATTGTGCACAAAATCTCAATTTTATCGTCAACAGAATTCTGGTAAAACGTCGGGTAAAAAATCTCGTTGAATGAACCACCCACTCTATTGAATCATGATAAATTACTGTAATTCACCGTAAATGCTTCGAGCTAAATTCTCATACGCGCACAAAGGTCAATTCTATCGACGGAGGTGGCTTCGGGTAACACAATGGCCCTCCGAAATTTTTTATTTTCCCGCGATTTTCTCGATCTCATTGAAGTCCTTCGAAAATCGTTAAAAACCCACAAAAAGAGAGAAAGTTTCTTTTGGTCCCTTCATTGTTCTTTGAATACTTGAGAAGGTTCTTCTGCCTTTCGTCTACCACTTAAGCCAGTGTCAAGCGGATTTTTTGTAATGCGCCGGCCAAATGTAGTTCTTCATCGCAGAAGGAAAGGGGGTCGAGAGGGCTCGTATACAGCGAATTCATCTCAAGACAACGACCTTTCCATAGCCCTTTTCCTGTGCTCGAGTCTTGTGCGCGCAGGAGGGAACTCTCATCTATGAACTTGTGGAGAGGAAACGATGTCCCAGCACTGTGGCGACTCGGGCTCGACTTGACTCGACTCCACCTCGCTCGCCAACGTTTATCAAGTCGAGAAGTCAATGCACTTCCCCACGTAGTGCGGTTGTGTGCGGCCGAAAGCCCGTATCATACTTACGCGGGACATGCCCCACTTTCGCCGCATTGTACAATGGTGACAGATTCCTTGGTCGATTCGTCATGAAAGAATATTCGATAATAGATGCACGTGAAAATCTTTATCGAAAAATAAAATAACTTTTTCTTTTACAGCAAACAAAAATATAAACATATAAAAATATAGAGTTCTCAAATTAAAAAAAAAAAAAAGAATCTTGACAAATAGTTTTATAGGAATTAACGGATTAGATTGATAATTTTATTTTGAAAAACTTCAGATGAACTTTAATAAAATCTTTGTGTAGAGACTTTAATAAAGTCTTTGTGTAGGACTTTAATAAAATCTTTTTGTAAAAAAAGAATTACATTCAATTTAAAAATTTCAAAAGAATTGCAAAAGAAATTAAATATCTTAAATATCTTATTAAATATTAGTAGAAAAAAATTTATTTCAATTCTTAGTAATGAATACCTTGTCAATCACAATGCATCTATTATCAAACATACTCTTTATATTCGCACGAATCTTGTATGAATTTTAAAATATCAAAAATATAATCAAAGAAATTTTTTCTTCTCAGTATAAAAATGTTTATTAAAAAAAAATATCGTGTGCGTCCGAGATATTCTATTTCAAGTTTTCCATTTTTGAAGATATAATACGCGTGAAACCGGCTTAAGTCGCCGCAGAACATTGGATAACTCTCGTCCAAGTATATGTTCCCGATGTGTTGCCACGGGATGCACCGTAAGATACGCATTAATTGGAGAATCGGTCGGAATTTACGCGTGGCCGCGCGCGTTGTGCGTGCTTCATGCATGTCGCTGCGAGGCGATCTCGTGACTCGCCCAGTTGTACAGAGAGAAAGATCGCAAGCGGAGACGAGTATATGTTCTCCATCTATTCAATGCTATGCCGATATATTTGCGAGATTTGCAGCGGTCACGGAACATGCCGATTAGGATTGGTCAAACTGCCTTCGACCACAGAAGCATAAATGTCTGGAGTTAGCTATAAATCGGTCCTTTATTGTGATAATTTATTATTTATGTTTAATAGATTACTACATACTATATAATTTTATTATATAAATAGATTATAGATACACATTGAAAATAATAGTGGTGTAAAATGAAGAATCTGTTCTGCGTTAAAAATCTTGGTTTAGATCTATCCAGGACATATCAAATTTTATTTGATCATCTCCCCTTGGAAGGCAAACCATTGAGAGTATAAAAAATTATATACACTACCATTTAAATCAACTCTATCAAATAGTTTATTATTTGATGTCTGATCCAACCAAAAATGGAATATGTATAAATCATCAAATGTGCATCGGAGTACATGATAAATGGCAGTTCACGTTTCTATAAACATGAAAGTATAAATTCGGATTTCTGTCGCTACATCGGATCTGTATACAGGCAGAGCGTCGAAATCGATTAGACACGCAGCTGCTCTGAAAAATTCCACACGAAATACACCTTTCGGCATTCTAGGAAGAAATAAGCGCGTCTCCGAAACCTGATCGTGTCTGCACGTCGTTGTCAAGCGAAGGAAGCGATCAGACTTCGAATTCTGAAGAAGTGACGATGCATCGTGCGCTGCATAAAAAGCGCATCTATACTGATCAGGAAATGCAGCTACAAGCCGAGCCTTTTAATAGATTTGATGCAATGTACTGCGCATTTACTGAGCTACTTAATCTGTTGCAAAAATTCAAAATTTACAGATTAATATGCTATTTGCGATATATAGACCGAGAAATTGAAGCTTACAAAAAAATGGAGCCTCTAAAAAAAATACGTTTATTACTAAAAAAAATATTTCGGAATATTCTGTGTATAACATATTTTTATAATGCTTTGACTGTATATATTTTTCTGTATTGACTGTCGTTCTGATTTCCACTGCATTAAGAAAAATGCAAGGAAAAATGTCTACTTGAAAATGGACAAACTATAAGATTCTCTGATTGTATTTAGGTTAATTACGGTTATCTCAACAAGAATTCTACTAGATTTAATAAAAAAATTTGTTCATTTTCAATTAAAATTCCAATGAATCCAACCAGACATTTTTCTTAGTGCGATAAATTCTCACAGAGGCTCTTTTTTAACACTACATCGATACATAACTGTATATGAATAAGTGCTGACGTTTCTGAGATTCCGTTACAATTTAGCATCTTCGGATTGCGCAGGATGCGCATTTCTGCTATGCGAGAGTCATCCGTGCGTCGACCGGAAGTAGGCGTAATAATGAACTTCCATCGACCATACATGTCGAGAATACAATAACTTGTGTGCGTGGGACACAAAGGCCGTTCTTTCTCGGGAACGACAACATGCACGAATTCTGAGAGCGCTTCTTCAGAACGGGAAGAGTACAGACCTTTTTTTTGAGAGATTTCAAGCAGCGCGTACCAGGTCATTTGAGAGCGATTGCTCGTTAAAAGTTGGCGAACTCCGCGCGTTTCCGACAGGATAATAATTATGCATTTGTTTCACAATTGTGATAAGTTCGATTTCAAATGTGTTATATTATATATAATATAAAAAGAATAAAAGTGTGCAATATGGATATATTCCTTTTTATCTTTTTTATTTTTTAATTATATATTTCTCTATATTTTCTTATTCTCATATTATTATAAATTTATGTGTATTTTATTATGTATATTTTTTGTTAAAATTTATATTTCTTTTTTCTCTTAAGTTTTCCAACACAAACAAGTACTTTCTCCTGCAGTAAATTTTGGTTATTTCTCTCCCAAATTTTAACTCGGCAATATTTATAAGCACCAAAAATCAAGTAACGATAATTTATCTAAGGTCAACGGACCTTTCCGTTGAATTTGAAACATGTGGAAAGGAAATAACCACAGGCATTTTCCATATTTTGTACGACACGTGGGTATCGTGGGAGCTAATGGATACTATCTTAAGAGTATCTACCGCAAAAGTACCATGTGTTTCGCACATGTTAGTACAGTATAATTGCAAAAACCGTCACTGTACTGACAAGGCGCGCGTAAAAAGCACAAAATTCTTACATAAGATCTATTTTTTAGCTAGTCTACAAGCAACTGTATATATTTTAGCTCGGGTACATAGTTATAATGTAGCTTTGAAGTAATAATTTAGTTTCTCAAAAAGACGCGGGATCAAAGGCGTGATATTTCTCTTTCGGTTCCATCCAATTTACGCGGAAAAACCGGAGATCGGCGTTCGGAATATCGCGGAAGAAACCACGTTTGTTGACACGTCGAGATCGCGTCACGACGCCCTCATTAAAGCGCGATCTCGTGAATAAATTCACGAAGAGCATAGAATCATCGAGGGCTACGATCGGACCTCTCAATGCGTACATCGTCGACCCACGCTGCTCATATAAGGATTGCCCACACGATATCTATCGTCCAAGGTATCGATGAGCAATTACGGATTGAGAGGCTGACCTTGGTCCGGCAGGAAAACCGTGTGAGAACCGGCTGTACGATCGCTGATCAATCGAGCCGCGTCCTCCTCGACAGATTGAGTTTCCACACGTGTGAGGAATTTAATATAATATTAATTTAATTAAAGAATTGGAAAGAGTAAGGGCACTAGGAGTCAGGCGCAGAAGACATCGCGCAAATAATACACTTATAAAGAGTGAAACTTCTTAATTAATTAATTTAATTAATTTTTCAAAAACGTTAAAAGTATGTTAACACTTTACGTTTACTTCACTTCGGGAAATGATTCCGGTAGGAATAAAAAATTCATTAAAAAGCAACTGTTCGCCTACGAATAATCCAACTTGGAAACTCACCGCAACGAGATCACCTAGAAATTTTTTTCCCACGAACAACATGACAATGTGAAATTGAGGTCATTCGCTACGTTGCGTAGGAATAGCGGCGAATAAGATCAGTGAGGTTAATCAGATCGGAAAGAAAACGATAAGGTCACCCATTCCGGCGTTAACCCGCGACATTCTCGCAAGCGAACGACAGGATTACAGCTGATTGCTGAATTACCATACATTCATATGTGTATCGTCTTTTCGATCTGGAAAGTAATTAATCGTATGCGAAGAGTCCGAATGTCCCCAAGAATTATCTTAAGCAGTATGGCAACCAACTCCCTTCGTAACCAAATGTATGTTAATCGACAGTTGCGTTGAAAGAATGAATGTATTCTATATTAAGATTTAAGAAAAATGTAATGGAAAAATACACTTAATTAAAAAATATACTTAATTAAAATATTCGCAAATAATTAATAAATTCTCAATGTGTATAATTTTTATTTTTTTTAACTGCTTTACTAAGATTTTATGTATAACATTAATGAGTAATGTATTTTAATACTTGTGTGTGAGAGTAATAAATAAACAAGTTAAATAATACATTTTATTTTCAAATATAATGGTATATTCAAACCTCATTTTTTTGTATAATTATAGAACAAGCTTTTTTTAATTTTTTTGTTCTCAATAATATTTCAAACATTTTTAATTCATATCATTCCTTACATCGCACGTGCGATAAATTTTGTAGTTTTTCTTAAATTATTTTCATAGTTTTTCTAACTTTTATTCTATAATTTCTATAAAAGTTCTTGCCATTTCCATTTTCGAATTATTTAAACGAACATTGTTTTTACTTTTTATCGGAGCGTTTGGAGATCGTTTGGAATAAAGATCGTTTAAAACGTGGTCCATTTGAAACAATCCAACAAAAAAGTTCCTAAATCGTGGAGAAAGTATCACCCGCGGACGACAGCGCGACGTTGAAAAATTCAGGTGTGAGGGATCTTAATGAGATGACGAGATGCGAGTGGCAGGGGATCGTTTACGATCGTCCATGATCTCGCCGTTACGTGATTGAGCAATGGCAAAGGTTTTTGACCACGCAATAGCGTCCTACGTGCATCAATGCGTCATGAGACGCTTAAGTCCCCGATGATGATCCGCTAACAATGACGTGGGCGACATAAAGGCGATATCGATACATTGGAATGAAAATAATCGGCGTTACATCCTGAATAGAAATAGAAATAACAAAACGCGTATATATGCAATAGATGTTTAAAGAGAATTTTGGAACTTTTGTTTTCTTCAATTAATTCGGGAAGTGTCATGTGATTTTTTTTACATAAACGATCACCTAATGCATTTTTATACTCCAATTACAATCATTATTATTAACAACATATTGTATATTATTGATTGTTTTTCAATTTATTAGTATTTGAGAACATTATAGATATAGATTTAATTTTTTCTGAAAATACCAAAAAAAAACAAATATTAAACGGAAGAAACGTGTAACTTATTATGAGAGCATCTTTAAAAAACAAAATTTTTATTTCCATACAATTATAATTCATATTTAAAGGTTCATTAAAGAATAGTTATTAAAGAAAAAAAATGTATTAAACGATATTCATATAAAACAATATTTTATAATTTGTTTTTTTTTGTGTTGAGTATAAAAACCTTAGGTGAGATTAATAATATCATTAATTTTTCTGATTTAAAGATATTTAATTTAAAAGCGATTGTAACGATAAGCTTAGATTATGATACAGGTTAATCGTGGAGCATTCGAACAAGATGCATGAGATGTTATCACGGTCCAAGTACATGATTCTGCATTCTAATGTCATATAATTATGTTTCACATAGTAACATATTTTCTATGTCTCGTGTGAATTTTTTTCTGAATGAGCTTTTGAATAAAATATATATTAAAAAGTCTGATCTTAAGTAAACAGCTTTTCCCCTCCTCTTGTTTTAATTGAATTTAATCCACACTGTGCCTCGTATAAAGTTAATACAATTAATGCCAGACGTACTTAGAATTTTGTCTTCACGTGCAATGGCTTTTTGCGAGCAGGCGAGAAATTTCTTTCGATTCAGAACGCCAAAACGGTGCGCGATTAGAAAATTAACGTGTGGCGTTACGTTCGTTACGTGGCGGAGTTGCGTGAAAAGCAGCACGCGATGATCCTATGGCCGAGCACGTAATTCCACGCTATAATCGTACGTGAGGAAACTCTCCACCTTCCTGATTATCAATTGCAGAGATTAATTACACGGGAGTGGCGGACAGAAAGAGGGACATATCTCTGTCGTCGTCATACACCGACCTTGTCGATTACGTCTCGCACCGTTAACGATCGCGAATCATTATCGCGAATCATGTTGCGCGCGAGGGGACCGCATGCTTGTTTCGCTCGTTTTAATTATGCCCGTACGACCCAATTACGTCGCACCGCGCGCTTAATTGCAATATCGACCTGGATCTCGATCTCGTATTTTCTGCGGTTTTCTCTTCACCCAACCGGTGCTTTTTCTCAATATCGAGTTTGAATAAATTCTTTTGTTTGCATTCATAGAAGTAATAAATATAAACTGTGCATTCTTATATCTTAGTATTTGTGTTTTGTTAGAAAGAATTTAATCATATCAGCATCTGTCTTCAATTTGATATTTTAGAGAGAGAGAGAGAGAGAGAGAGAGAGAGAGAGAGAGAGATGATTCAAACTATTTCACTCTTTTTAAACTAATAGCGACAGCTTCATAGGAATGTGTATTTATTCTTACTGTGTTTATAATTTGAACAAACTCCATTGTCTACATTCGCAACGGTTAGATGACACGTGCCTCACTTCCTCCACGATTTTTTTCCAAGAGACAAAACCTTGAAGATATTTTTCAGATTATTTCACACGACGATTACTTGAAGACTTATCTTGACTTTGTAATTTCAATACACGTGCGGTACTCTGTTTCTCTCCTTCTCACTCTCTTTCTCTTTCTCTTCATGGTATTTTCTAATCGTGGTGTCTGGTTTTTATGAAGGAACTATCATTTAGTCTCTTTGCCGCGTAAAGGATATATAATTAAGTACATGCATTAAACATAATCGGCGTCAGAAATGGTTGGAACACTTCGTTCCAGGTTTATTCTCCCAGAGTAGGTAATAATAATACATATTTAAAAATTAAAAGTTTTGATATAACGCTTCCGGTTTCATTGGTGAGTTGTGATTTAGTGCGGCTAACGCGATTATCGTTATCAATTTAAACAATATTTTATCAGTGCTATCTCTTATCGGCGTGGTGTCTCAGCTAATATTTCGACGTCGATCGCATTAGACAAATAATATTGAAGACAAAGACCGTCTCTGACAGTCTTATACCCGTTTCTCTACCAATGTAGTTTAACTTTAGTCTTGGCTCAACTAATTATTGTTCTAAGAATTGTAAAAGACGAAGAACCGATATAAAAGTTAATTTACATTGATAGAAATGGGCATTAGTTTCTTTCTTTCGAAAAATAAATACCTGTATTTGGAACGAGTTTATATAACGACATTAGCGTGCATTTAGCATACAGTTATACGTTACACATACTATAAATGTCAGAAATAAGCGCGCATTTATCG
The DNA here is from genome assembly GCF_001594075.2 of Trachymyrmex cornetzi. Classification (NCBI taxonomy): domain Eukaryota; kingdom Metazoa; phylum Arthropoda; class Insecta; order Hymenoptera; family Formicidae; genus Trachymyrmex; species Trachymyrmex cornetzi. Next base: position 117,282 of record NW_017298398.1, read on the forward strand.
ATAAAAGCGCGTTCTGAATACGGACCATGTTTTTCGAACGTTCGGAAAATAATATATACACTAAAAGGAAAATGTACTTCATTTTAATAAATATTCCTTTGAATAATGCCAGTTGAATATTCACTAAACATATATTTGTTTTGTACAAGAACCATTAATTTAATTTAAATATTATTATTTTTTATTTAGCAAACATTTATTTTCTGTAAATAAATGTTATATTAGATACATCGTTAAATATCAAAGGAGCAATGGTAACCCAATCTCTTGAATTAAACATTTTATTACTTCTTTTAACTTTCATGTGTGTCAAAATAAATCAATACACTCTGTTACTTTACTTTCAAAGTAAATATCGTCCACATTAACGTAGTATTTAATAAATAATAAACTAAATTTGAGTAAAATTATTCAACTGCATTGTTTCAGATAAATTAACGACATAATAGGAGCAGTGGCGATGTACAGAAATTATTTGATTCAAATTCGAAGGTATAATTGTTATAAATCGGAGGTAAATTGGATATATTAGGTGTTAAACTTAATTCCTGTTGTTTTTTCGTCTCCAAAATTGATTTGTTTCGAAGGGAAGATGAATGAATACCTTAATCAAAGTAATTTCCTCCATTTTCTACTACTTTTTCTCATCTCTCTGGCAACAGGACAATCCCACGACGGTAGAACGCGGTGTCTTTCGAGGCGATCCATTCATCCACGCATTTTTGGACTTCGTTGCGACTGGAGAAGTGTGTGTCCGTAAGTGCGTGTTGCATCGACCGGAAGAGATGGTAATCCGACGGTGCCAAGTCTGGAGAGTAAGCTGGATGCGGGAGAACTTCTCATTCAAGCTCTAGAAGTGCCTGCTTCACGCTTTTCGCGACATGCGATCGAGTGTTATCATGCAACAAAATGATTTTGCGTTGGCTACGAATGATCTTTTTTGCATCATTTCGTCACTCAATCGGCCTTTGGAGTAACATTTAACTGTTTCGACAACTCTAAAAGCGTTTGAGCTGGATTCTCATCAAGCAATTCTTGCAGCTCGATATCTTCAAATTTTTTCGGCTGTCCTGGACGTTCTTTGTCTCTCACATCGAAATCACCGTTTCGGAAGCGTTCAAACCAAACTCTACATGTTCTTTCCAATGGAGTTTCATCACCATACACTTCGGATAATAAGCGATGCGCTTCAGCTGCGGTTTTCTTGAGGTCGAAGTAGTGAAGAAGCACATGTCGGAAAAACAGCTTATCGCGATTCATTTTCAATCGATTGAAAAATCTCTTTGGCGTCGAGAAATCTAACCTGTGAGGATTGAGTCACTTTCAGCGATGTCTAAACTACAAAAGACATATGACTTCATCGTCGAAACTCGCCAGCGTTGGAGCCAGCACCCTCTAGTAGCGAGCGGCAGGAATTAAGTTTAACACCTAATAATTTGACATGATGAATTCAACAATGTAGTACTATATTGAAATAATGATTTATTAAAATTTCGTGAATTTTTCTGTTTGTAGAACTTACGTTTTCAGGCTCGGACGAACGCCTCTGTCGCGGCACACAGAAGAGCGGCACGCCGCTTTCCCGCTTCCTCTCCAATATAGCGGCTTCCGGTTTCCCTCTGGAGCACCAAAACGCAACCTCGACGCGCTCCGCCGACCGCGTGACTCCACCGTTCTTCCTCTGCCTTATTTCACCACGTTCTCTTCCTCTCTCTCTCTCTCTCTCTCTCTCGCACAAATCACCAACAATGAGCGCGCACCCAGCGATCACTCACGTCTCCGAGCACTTTTCTCTATTTCCACGCTCGATTCACCGCGCGCGTCACGAGCCACCTTTCTCTCTCGTTCGTTCAATCCTCTCAATCGATCGTTTCGATTCACGGCCACTCTCTAGTCGCGACATAAACAAACGCGGCTGCTACGAACATACGCCAGTGAACGTATATACGTACGCGGGATACTTACTTCGAGAAAGAAGCACGCGGGCAGCAATCTCTTTTCTTACCGCACCGACTTCAGGACTCGTGATTCGATCTGACTCACGTCGCGGTCGCATCCCATCCCATCCCGGCGCGGCGCGGCGGATTTCTTTGTTTATCGCCGCCGCTGGGGCCCCGGCGAGCTCGGGGTGTCGCACCGATCTGAAGTCAGCCGCGCATTCAAGTCAAATCGAACGTAATCGACGCCTCACCCTCGCTCTTTCTTTCGCTCCTTCTTCCCCTTTCCGTTAACCCTGAATTTTCCGTAATGTTGACTGACGCGCGTTCAGATGCAGCTGATGTCGATCACTAGAAACGATCGCGAGAGAAAGATCTCGTGTCTCGCGCGAGCGACGATACTCAACAATGGCGACAGGTTGCGCTCCGCGGGATGACTGCGCTCGCTTCCGCCGGACCGGTCGTCGCTGCTCCGCCGCGTGTCCCCCACTCTCCGACCTGCCTACCCCCACTTTGTCTACCCCTACCATGTCGCGTGTCCGCGCCATGGTGCTCCGTTGCACGAGCGCTCCGAATCTTCTTAGAATATGAGAATGCGAGCGATGGTTGATACAATGAGCCTGCTGTTTCTAGTCGCGACTTCTTTCTTTGCGTTTTCGATGTGACATGTAAAAAAGGAAAAAAAAATGCAAGAAAAAGGAAAATAATTCGATCGCGTAACGAATCTCACGTGAAATATCCGCATCTACGATCGTGCGGGATTTACTTGATGAATTTGTCGCGCGCGTTTATCATGCAATCACGTGATATTATTGTCTGCACATAATACGACTACTGTTTGACTTTTCTTGTCTTTTCTAATATGTGTACCTTTTTCTTTCATAAAAATCTAATATTAGTCAATTTAAAATACTGTATAAAAGACAGTAATTAATTACTTACTTTAAATATGAATTTTACTTGAACGTGAGTCAAGTAATCGGATGAATGTCATACAGTTGTAATAGAATTACATGACGAAATACAGTTGATAATAGAGATGAGTTGATTGGTTCCTTCGACACTCATGATATTTAAATGTGATCAAATGTACGCTATTTCGACGCCACAAATGAACGTAATGTGCATAATGCACACAAACGAACGTAAATATTATAGATATCATTATAGATATCTCAACTACTAGTTCCGTTAATCTAACTTAAATTTATAAGTATCGTGAGAATCAGATACAGTTTCCACATTCTAAATCAAATCAAGTGCGGTTTCTATTAAATACAATTATATTGTATATATAACATGTATATATGGAATATAACGCTTGAATATTCTGTAACAATTATTGTGACTAATTATTGACATACGAGTTGCAATATCTCATATTTGACATTACACAATTTCACGTTTTACGTTTCATGTTAGACAAATCTCGAATGATTGATCCATATAGAATATCGAATGATTTATGAAATATCGATATCTATTGAAATATCGAGTGTTAATACGAAATGTCAAATAATTCTGTAGTGCGATATTAATACGAAACGCTCATATTTCGTATGACATGAAAAAGACCTCGAAAGCAAGATCATATATCGATGCGTTGACAAGGGAAGAATAAAAAATAGAATCTTTTCTCTTTTCAAGGAAAAGAAAAAAAGTTAAGTATTACAAAATTTCACAACTAATCGACTTTTATCCAATGCATAAACGGTATAAATACAGTTGGGATTAATGCAAACTCGAGTGCAATGTTATTGTTACTTCATTGTCAAGGTGATAATGAAAATGCATTAATTCGAACTGTACTTATATCATCTTATGTACATATCGGATAAAAGTCAAATAGTCTTGAACATTGTAATACATAATTTTTTTCTTCGTTCCCTGAGATCTATCATCTTATTAGCGATTAATCAATATGATGGCTTAACTATTTTGATATTGAATTACTTATTTAAAAAAAAACTAAGAAGCATCTAAATCTAAGGTTTGAAATTCTTAATGTAAGCACGAAGGAACATCTTTTGTAACAAACCGCGCTTCAAAAGCGCGTTCCCACTTCTATGTCTCCCTTTATAAGCGCAAAATACAACGTAATTATACTTCAAACCATAATCGCACTTGTAGCTTGTTAGCTTGTTATTTCTGACTAATCGTGATTTTCACGCAATCAAAATGAGATTCCAGAATTCTTGATCCGGTTCCTGGCAAGCGTGACTCAACGAAATGCTTGCCCATCAAGATCAGGTGCGCGCGGGAAGTTATTAAAACCGAATTAGAGTGCAATCTGGCAAAAAATCGTTTGGCAACGATCGAAATCAATTTTCCCAATGCACACGCACTCGAAACTCGCGTGCAACGCTAAATGGATACGCGTTATCGAGAGCGGCGGATGTTAGAAGGAGAATTTCTATGGCGATTGCGCTCGTCGAGAAGAAAAATTAGTCATCGGTGCGAGACTAGCGATTATACGAACGGCAGTATAACTTATTAGACAGTAGATTTATGACCGGTACACTTAAGTCGTGTTTTCGCTACATACACTCGTAATTGCGATTCTGTTAAGTCAGCAGCTTGTTATTAGAACAGTGTATAATTAATGGAATTCTGTCTTCTCTATAAGAATTTCAGAATTAATTAAGAAATCAATTAATAATATCTTAATTTTAAAATTTCGATATGATTAATAGAATTTTAAAATTAGAATATTTATATGTAATTTAGTTCTTAATTAATCATTTCTCATTAATTTTTTGATATAAAATGTAAAATTACAGATAACTAATAATAAAGATAGAAAAGGAGAAGCCTTTTTTGAAATATTATAATTAAGAATCAATCTTTATAAAAAATATGATTTTAAGATTCTGAATTAAATAACAATTAAAAAATTAAGCTAATATTAAAATTGAGATATTAAAAGTTAGTATGTAGCGATGACAAGATAAAATCTACTTTTTGCTTATTTTTGTTCTTTTCATATCTTTATGTTTTAATCCATCGTGCAAACATAAGATCATACAATTTATTAAACACAATTTGAATTAGTAATAAGGCTCGAAATAATAAATATATAAACAAGATCAGTAGGGCAACGAGCCAATATAACAAAAACAAGATTTTAGAAAAACGAAGTAATATATTAAAGGAAAGTTACATTTTAAGAGATAAAAAAACACACAAACGTTTCGACGCCGATCGGGTCATTTTCAATGTTGACAAATTATTAAACGTTAAAGAAATTAAAAACTGAACAAATAATATTTGAAAATTCGCTGAAGTATGTACACTTTACTGTTAAGTCGTTACAAAGATTTAACGACTTAACAGTAAAGTGTACATACTTCAGCGAATTTTCAAATATTATTTTTTCAGTTTTTAATTTCTTTAAATGTTTATATATTTATTAAACATAGTATTAAAAATATTAAATTGTAACATATTAAACATATTAAATATAATCCATTATTACAAATAATTATTTATTATATCAAATTAATGTATTTCGCTTTTCATAAATTTTCTGTGAAAATATATTATTTCATAATTTAAAATGATAATATTAAAATCGTTATATATTAATATTGTAATAAACTCGTACAAATTTATAAATTATTTTACCAAGTGATTTATTTTCTTCACCGATCACATTTCTGTCGAACGTTTCCAAGAATCAAGTCTTTTTTTCTATTACGCATGCGACTTATACGTGTTGCGGGTGTGAATAGTATGTGTGAAACCACTGTTGGGTATCTCCGCGTAAATAATAACAATCCACGTCGACGTAAAGACTTTGTAAGCTGTCTTTCTAAGCGCAGTTTGTGCAAGCATAACGCTTGTTTCTAATTACAGCTTCTCATCAAAACAGTTAAATGTTATATATAATGATTTCCTTGTCGTTATCAGTATACCGTACACTTCGCTAACATTCTTCTGGTAGAAAAAAAGTACGAAGAGAAATTCAATCTAGAAAAATTAATAATGGATTAAGCATGATGAACAATGCCGCAAAAAGTTTTAACATCTTAGCAATCAGTTTAAATGTTTTTAAAACATATATAATTATTTTGATGATCTAACAAATATGTTTAGATCCGTATCTAACTGAATTTTTAGATACTTCAGCAAACTGTTCTTTCCTTATATTTAAAAAAGAACATTTCATAAGTAATCGTACAGTTTAAAAGCTTTGATGTAGTATATTAAGAAAACATGATTTCAAAATTAGTGTGTAAAATTGAACAGAACTTGGGGTCAGAGTTTATAGCGCCTGTCATAGAAACCGCGTGTGGCGCAAAGCAGGCCTGGCTAAGATCAGAAACAGGATCCCCCGGATAGACGTTATATCGTCCGCTTGCGAACTGCCCCTGTTCCTCATGTCACGCGGTCACCCACGCTGATTAGTCCATTATCATTGCGGTCATCACTACCGTCAACTCGTCATGTTTACCGTTTCTCGGTGACAGTAGACAGTGACGGTAGACGTAAACTTTAACAACAGTATACCAAAGGCGTGACCGTGTCATATCCTTTCAGAGCGTGCAGACTGCTAACGACACTCATTAAATCGTGCACTACATAGCAAAAGCTGCGCGTCCGAGAACAAGCAGCGAAAGTGATTTAACACGAATTTCCATGAATGAGAATATTAGGAATCGTCAATCGACTTATGCAATTCCTGATGACAAAAGTAAAAATCGGAGCGTAAATCGAATGTAAAGATGATAATACGGCTCTCTGATTGATTCGTCTTAAAACTTTACTTAAGACGATCTTAAATATAAGAACTATGAATACCACCCTTAGAGAAGTTCATGTATAAGAGATGCTACTTGCAACAATACTATAAATGAAAAGAGAACTGAAAAAGATAATGCAATGAAACACTACATAAAACTATTATATAACAAAATTCCAATAGTATTTCACGTAAAAGATATTCGTTCCCTAGCGTCAGTTTTAAATTTATCTGCAATGAGGATAGCAAACGGATTCTATTCACGCGTTTTAGTGATGGATTCGCGAAAACAGCGAATAATGAAAGCGCGAACGTTCGATACAAGTGCTAATTCGCCCTGGTCTTCACTTTATCGTTTCGAGGCGTCGTTTCTTAGTCTCATGGGACAGTGAGGGTCCTTCCGTGAGTCGTGGGGACACGGCGCACCCATCATCACCACGTGACGCGGGCATGAACCGCCGACGCGTGCCGGGCGCGTTTAATTTCGCTAAAACCCGGTGCGAATAATAAACTTGTCGGCAACGACGGCGACAGCCTGAACGCAAGGTCTACCATGGTTGTTCGAGGAAGAGCATTGCTATTTGCCGGGCGTGTGGGCGTCCACCGTGTGGGAGTGCCGCCGGACACGACGGGGGGAGACATCGGCCGAACGGATGGACGAGCGTGCCATATTTGTATGTGTGGGTCGTGGTTTCCTCCCTGGAACTAACTGAAACTCAGAATTCAGGAATCGGCACGATAAAAGGAACAGCGATGAGAAGGGCGAGGAAAGTATTCGGGCGTAGGACGCGCGGTTCGATTAACTTCCTCATCTGGTAAATGCGCCACGACGCTGATAAGCTCGTCGTAGAAGCGACGAAATTTTCTCTTGAGTATGTTCCTTGGAGAGCAAATGGATGGAAATAAATTACGAAAGATCGGGAAGAGACGTACAGAAGTTCCAGCGTATAATAGTTGACACAGGCTATGTTAATTAATCCGATAAGTCCGAGTAAAGAAGTTATTCGGGGTATAAGTCTCCTAAACAGATCAAACAAGACAACATTTTGCTAATTACTTAATCTTATTGGACAACACTTCGAAGGTTTCTTCGTAAAGCACTAGCGCTGTTCTCGAGCAACTTAATTACGTAAACTTCGTGAAAAAAAATGTTATTGACGCAAGTTGCACCTACAAAACGGCATCGAGTATATATATTCGTATAACTTTCATATTCAACTGCGAGAAAATTATTGAAAAACAAACAATCTTTATTTATACAATCGCGTAATATGATGTTATTGACGTAAGTTGCACCTACAAAACGGCATCGAGTATATATATTCGTATAACTTTTATATTCAACTGCGAGAAAATTATTGAAAAACAAACAATCTTTATTTATACAATCGCGTAATATGATTTAGTACGGTATGCTAAATTCTTGCTCTTCTTCCATTTCAATTTGTGATTCAAGTGGCTCGTAAACATCATCCTCTTCCTTTGGCTTGTGGATATTGAATATCGGTATCGGTTTCGACTTCCGTACCGCTCTCTCTATTTTTTGCACTACAGTGATGTCATTCAAAGTGCTTATAAAATTGTCCACTCTGCAATCCTTAACGTTACCGATTCTTCCCGTTCTGCCACATCTGAAAACATACACATATTATAAATTATATATACATGTATATAAAAATTCTATCACAACTTTATGTGAAGATTTGTTGAGACACAATATATACATAGATATTAATTATATACCTGTGGATGTAATCAGCGGTGGCATTTGGAAATTCGTAGTTCAACACGTGGCGTACCGTCACTGTATCCAAACCTCTAGACCCAGCATTTGTAGTGCACAATACATAACATTTGCCGCTTTTGAAGCTGGCATACTTATTTTGCCTCTCATATAATAGCATATCGCCGTTCAAAGAAACTGTTTGTATGTTGCTATTATTCAGGAACATACTGATCCAATTGCAAGTATTATTGTTGTTGTTAAAAATAATTACTTGCTCCTTATTAGCTACTTTTGGTTTAATATATTTCAGAAGTGCAGCCGGTTTGTCGTTTGGACCTATTCTTATAAATTTTTGAGGCACGAGAATGTGATGCAATTTGTTTGATGTCACATGTTCCAACGATTCCACCTACAAAAGTATAAATAAATAACGCACCCAATCTTAATGCTATTTTACAATTTTAAGAATATTTTGACGCTGTCTTACGTTTATGATATCCCTTAGAACTTTTGACATTCTTGAAGGCATTGTTGCAGATGCTAATGTAAATTGAGCACTGATTGGTAATTTGTTATCATCTGGATTTTGCGAGAAGCCGAGCTAGAAATAATATTATTGCGTTTGGACACACACACACATATATATATTTCTTTAATATTAAAAAGATATATAAACATACTGGCACTTTCCTCAAGAATATTTGCAGCTTCTCTTCAAACGTCTCATGAAATAGAGCATCTGCTTCATCCAATACAAGATGTCTAACCATGTCCAATTTATAAATCTTGGTTGTAGTTAATTTGCTGATGACTCCAAAACTAGCTACAACAATATCAACTTCTCCCACAGGTGGATTTAACATAATTTTCTTTGTTTTTCCACCAGTAACAGTTATTGTGCGAACACCAAGATACTGGCATATCTTTTTTGCTTCCAACTGTGAGAAAAATGTGTGATTTATAAAAATGTTTCTGTAAATTACATTATGTACAAAATTAATTTTACGTCTGTGATACAAACCCCTATTTGAAACGCCAATTCTCGAGTAGGTGTTACAATTAATCCCAACGGAGTATTGTATCGATGCCCAACTAATTCTTTCCATCTTAAAATTTCATCTATCATAGGTAGAAGATATGTTAATGTTTTTCCACAACCGGTTTCTGCTGCTATGACAGTATTAGCTCCATTTAGTATTTTGGGTATCCCAATTTTCTGTATTTTTAAAGGTTTTGTTATATTATATCTTTTTAAGATATCTATTATTTGTGGATTTAAGCCAAAACGTTCGAATGAATCATGTGCTTCTTCTTCTTCTTTTTTTTCTTTTTCTTTAAATGATTCACTATACGCCTCCTTTGTTACCTAAAAATTTCAAAGCATATGTTTTAAAAGGATTAAATGAAAACAACAATGGAGAATATAATAATGGAAACTTAATAAATTATAATATGTACATTCGTAAGAGGATATATGTAGAAATAATCCCCTTTGGATTTATAATGATGCCATCCTTTGCTAACCAATGGTATCGGTTTATATTTGGAATATTTTTGCTCCTTATAAAAATTAAACTCTTTTCGTCTGCAGACTATTATCGGTACTTCTCCTTTTATATCTTTCGGTGCTTCGGTACGCTTAACATGACTTTTCTTTTTAGAACCTCTTCTCTGTATGCAAAAGAGTATAATATACATATTTGCTCCTATAATGCAATAAATAACAGGCGAACAATGTCACACTTACATAGCACCTTTGTAGTTGAGTAAACTGAATAAATGTAGTTCTTTGATACAAATTATAAAATCTGGAAAACATTTTTCTATATTAACTTGTTTTCACGTTTACACAACAAATATCGCCAAAAACACGCCGTAAGCACGCGGTATATCAGGCTGTTGTCATCTTAAGTGCCGGTGATAAAAATTTCTTTAAATCGTAAATGATGTGATTAGCAAATGATTGATTCACAAAACACATAAAAAAATACTATCTAAAAATATCGTGTTTAATTAAAATGTTTAATTTCTTTAGATATAATCGTTTTATTTTCCTTTTTGAGGTTAGTCCCTAAAGTGATTTATTTCAACTATGAGGTTATTGATAATGCAGAATGTCTAGTGAGACTTTGGAAACTTTTAGTACAAAAATCTACAGTAATCAGCTCATCGGATAAGTCAATATAATTTCCAATGCTGATAATGTAGATAGCAAATTGGTAAAGCTGAGTTGTCAACGTATACGTACAGATGGCTCAGCCTGTTCATTTCTGAGCTTTTTACTTCGATGCAATACACATTGCACAATTCTGGTTCAGTCTTCTTTTCTCTTTTATCTTATCTTCTTGTCCTGCAGACAAAGTTTAAAAAGACAGAATTTTTAATAAATTTATATTATTAGTAAGGAAAAAAATATAATTACAACTTTAATAAGTTTATTTTTAACATAAAAGATATACATATAATTTTTTCTCTAAAAACAGAAAACAATTAATCTTAAGAAAAAAAAAGTAATTATAATATTTTAATTCAATTTATATAATAAATTTATGAAATAAAAAGATAAAAAATTAATAAAAATGACCATTAATAGAAATTATTAAATATATAAATAAATATAAATTATATAAAAAAACACGAATTATTTAAAAAATTTAATAATTTTTTTTCAACGTTTGAATATATATTTATATCTTGTTTTAAGTGCAAAAATTTTTGAAGATTACAACCTAAATAAACCTCTTAACATCAAAATAATTTCAAAACAATTATTAAAATAAATAAGTCACTTTTTGAAGGTAGCTTAATAAGATAAACATATAATTAAGGAGCATACAGCCACAACTCAAGATGTTCTAAGAGAGAAAATAATGTATTTCGAAATAATATGTTAAATAATAAAAATTATAAAATTTGTACAAATTTTATTATTTAACGTATTAATTCGAAATACATTATTTTCTCTCTTAAAACATTTCAAGTTGTGGTTGTATGCTCCTTAATTGTACGTTTATTTTTAAAACTTTGTTATATATCTTTAAATATGTTAATCAATACTGCATTTCAAACAGCAAGCGCCGTATTATATTTTCTGATGTGCAACTGAAATAAACAATAAGAAAAAAGATTATTTGATATTTTAAAGAGATTACAAACTGGGACACTTCGATATAAATGTCTTATTATCATTTATTCCATTTATTTTATCATCAATTATTTACTCGATATATCACGGACATGTCCCACATGTCGTGTAAATATTAATTGTTAATCACAATCGAATTGGAATCATTATTATCAGCAACAACATTTGTTTTAAAATTATGAATGGCTAAGAAGATAAATCAGCTATTTTTTCAAACTTTTCGTATAGAAAATATAATACAAGATTAAAAGCACTTCTGTGATGAAGTTCTGAAATTGCGTGAGTACTGATGTCGCGAGGACAAAAAATTTCAGAAAAGGGATGATAATCCTTGTGACTCGTGCGAATCGAAGCAGATACAAGTCATCATAGATCAGCATCTCCGCTTTCTTTTTTTTTCAACGTTCGAATATATATTTATATCTTGTTTTAAGTGCAAAAGTTTTTGGAGATTTTAACCTAACAACCTAAACAAACCTAAAACATCAAAATAACTTCAAAATAATCATTAAAATAAATAAATCACTTTTCGATCATTTACGTCATTTTGTTCAATCGTTTTAATGTCATTTTGACTTGTTCCGATTGGAAAGAGTCCATCCACGTTCTCCGCAACAAGAGCCGCGCAGGCCGCGCTTTCTGCCGAAAGGATGAAAGCTCAGGTGAAGGAAGCGCGCGCAAAGAGCGTGGCACGCGGCCGTTTTCTTCGGATCGATGGGCGATTTCGATCGGCTGGCCGCCATCGCGACGCACGTCGGTGTTTTAACGACACCGCTTGGTGCGGAGGCGCCTCGTCGTCGGTGTCGCCGTCGCACGCAGGGTTGTTCGTTATTGTACACTGGAGATGTCGTTCTCGCGGTGAGGCCGTGCCGTGTGCGTCTCTCTCGTTTTTCTCCGCTTGCAGAATTCACGCGGAGGCACGCCGAGCACGCGGTTCGCCAGACGTTCTGGGACGGAAGCGGGATGGCGTCCGACGACATCGAGACGCAGGAAACACGAGAGACGGAGGAGACGGCCGAGGAGGACCTGAGGATCTTCGAGACGCTCCGTATCTCCTCGCCTCGGAAGGTCAATCGATGGCACCTCACCGCCCCTTCTCACACCGTCACATCATCCGACGGTCACGTTGCACGCATACTATCGCGAAAGCACACGCACGCACGCCGTCGCACGCGCGCGAAACATTGCTCTCTGGGTATCAATCATGAAACTTTTTTCCTAGGATGAAAAGTGAAAAGTGAAAAATTTTTCCATTAATCAAAATTTTCACTTTTCACTTTCCATCCTAGGGATAAAGTTTCATGATTGATACCCTGAGCGCGTGCGACAGTAGTACAATAATAAAGCCCTAAACACAATGCGAGGCAACAGCGATAGTGATAGAAATAGCGATAGCGATAAGAACAGAGAAATCCAACATATGGAAATATGCATATGTCGATGCACAGATTTTTCATTCTGTTTATATGTGCTCGTGAAGCAGATGGAAGAATATATTACGGTCTATATACGAGGATAAGATTGGTTGGCATTTTCATTTCTTTCGCGGCATTGTGCAACGAGAGGCGACAATTATATATCGCTTATTTCTATGCTATTCCTATCGCTGTTACCTCACAGTGTCTAGGGCTTAAGGGTTGCGCGTGGAGAATCAGCAATGTCCGCTGGAAATTCAAAAATAAGAGTGTAAACACACACCGAGTCAAGAGAAACTCAAAACCTTATTTTGACGTCATGCAAGTAAAAAAATGATAACTTTTAGTTAGAAAATTTGACTGTTTATCGTCGTTAAGAATAAAAATAGTCATTTTGATTTTTTGTTGATTTTTCCTTGGATAATAGAAGAAATAAGGGATAAGGGATAATATAGGTCATGTTATCCTTTTCTTAATTAGTTGTTAAAAAGAAAATAACCTGACCTTAGCGTACACTGTATCTGGATTCACGTTATTGCAAAAATTCCCTATTGATTTCAACCTATCGGAGACCGTGTATCAATGCACAGCACTTTCTGATAGATTCGAGATCTATGATCTGTGAGTTTCTATTCCTTATTCCTTCCATTGTGTCTGAACCATCGATATCTAGAATGGACCGCTGATGGCAATGGTGGGGGTAGAAATACGATTAGAGTGAGAGGCAGGAATAA
>NW_017298398.1:131006-147429 GCF_001594075.2 Trachymyrmex cornetzi
GCCATCAGCGGTCCATTCTAGATGTCGATGGTCTGAATCCTAAATCTCCGAAATACTAAAGGGAATGGAATCCTCACATTCCCTGCTCCGCCATAATAAACTTTGTAATTACATGAATGTGCGCCAATAATAGACGTACAATGCAAGTAATAATGTATAATTAAGGCTTATAGTTACAATTAGGCTTATTACGCTGAAGCTTACTTATATAATTAAGGCCATCGTGATTGAGATCATGCTGATATCCTTTTATGCGTGTATAATAACATGAGCACGTACTTCAATATGTGTAACAAGTTGGTATCTCTTATTGCGAAATATACCTCGTAGGTACACAGAATGTCGCAAGCTCGAGCGAGTTTGTAGATGCGCTATACCGTGAACTGCATCAATGGCTTATCGTCCCTCTGCCGTTGCATCACGTACATCCACATGCACATGCACACACGTATTCACATGCTAATCGCACGTGCGGTCACGTGCACATCCCGTATCGCCCGCCACAAAGCCTCTCATTGTATACATGCCAGTATGTATGTACACGGCGCGAATTCATCGAAGGGCAACAAATCGATAGAGGAAATATTGATCATACAATCAATTAGAATTATTTGATTGATTCGCCACTTTGAGTTCGATCATCTGGTCAGCTTTCGGCGAAGTATATAGAATTCCTTAAATAAGAATTTGGACACCGCTTAAATAATTTTTGATTGATTGGCCATGTTTCGGGCTACGAAGAGAGAGAGAGAGAGAGAGAGAGAGAGAGAGAGAGAGAGAGAGAACTTTAGATTTCTTCTATTATTTATTATAAAGATTTATTTATTATAGTGATAATACTATTCATGTGGGCGTACAAATTATTGAATTAAATTTAGTGTTTATTATTAAATTACATAGATATTACACAAATTAATTTGAACATTTTTTAAAAGTATACCATAGTTTTTGAAAATACTGAATGATATTCAAACACTTACTTGAGAAATTTTAGACAAAGCCATTCATAGAGAGTTTACGTAGCAGATTTGAGGAGTCAGATTTGAGCAATATAAACGTGTGGTGTCTGGCGACGAAAAGCTCGCAGCATTTCTCGCTCATCTGGGAGGTTTTATCTCGCGACATTTCTGCATTCTAGAAAAATGCGGGAAATGAAAGTTTTCTGTCGTTCTAATGCTGGGTAAAAAGAACAGGATTTAGATTATGCAAATTTCTGTTGGCCAAATACGCTTCCTTCTTCCTCTCTAATGCATCCAGCTTTTGAAATTACTCTAGTGTAGAAACTACAAAAAATATACGTGCGAAGCATCGTAAAGGATTGTGCAATAATTACAGATTATTCATTAAATTTCATCAGTGAATTAAAAATAAAGGAATGCACAGAGAGAGAGAGAGTGATGTCTAATATTTTTTATTCATTTATTTCGTGTGGCACAAACTCAGTTACTATCATAATGAGACATGCAAATCATGTATTTAACATTGCTAATTATGTACGGAAAATCCTATTTCCAGTTAAGGTGGATCTTGCTTAAATATATTTCGCGGAGTAAATTTACATACATATTCAATTCTGCAAATTGTGTACTGAAATATTTCCAATCTTAAAACGCAATCATAAACAAAACTGGAGTAGTAATATCACATATTAAATATTTAAGCACCAAAATTCGCTTTATAAAATAGGATTTCTTTTATTTAATTTGATTTATTCTCATCAGTCGAATTTCGTATTATTAGTATTTCTAGTGATATTCCTCGTTCGCTCGAGAATGTATCTCCCAGCGCCGCTATTTAATTACGCAACTCGCGCATCGAATTGCACGTGGGATTCCGTCACGTTCGTCATTAGCGCTCCCTTTCGTTCCCTTTCAGTCTCTTGCTCAACACGCGCGAATCGCAAGCGCGTATCGACTCGCGCGTGAACAAGGGTCGCGTTGCCATAGCGTTGCATCGAATCGATTTCACCTGTCGCTGCTACCCCAGCTGTCGACCACTCGCGCTGTCGCGTGCTTTCGAAGTCGATCTTAAGTTATCAGGCATGGCTGATAGAAGGGACTGACATGTCTTATTCTGGCGCGCGATTGGAGGAAGGGCTCCGCAGGATTCACCAAATACAGTTTTATCGATGTCCCGATATTTTTAATTCGTCTCAAATTTCTTTCTAGGTCGATCGGACACTTCGATTTTTCAGAATATATGCTTTCCTTTCGGGGACATTTTCGATCTTGTAGATTTTGGAAATTTATCTTAGCTTGCTTTAGTATCTTATTTATGATAAATGATGAGATTGAAAAATAAAAGCATTTTACTCTACTTACTTTCACTCTTTTTTTTTTCAATAAAAACTGCAAATGCTTTCTGTGCATATATTATTGTTAATAATGTGATATTCCATTTCGCTATAATTTATTTACGCAAAAAATGTGAGATTTGGGTGTACGTAGTAATTTAACGAAATGTTAATAATAAAATAATTTGCTAAATAATTTAATAATTAGAAGCATAAAAATGTGAATGTAAATTACTCTCATTGCTTCTTGAAAGAAATATTAATATTCCGATACTTTTCTTATCTTAATTATGTATATCACTCTTTTTAAATCACCTGTAAATGTAGTGATAGGCATATAAAAATTACATTTATTCTGTATAATAAAAGATACAAATGCATTTATTGATTGTTTAAGTATTAATAACTGGTTATTTCTGATGCATTGCCCTTCTACAATCACGTGAAAGAATGGATCGATGCAATATTCTATGTATATTTGCTATCACATTAACATACCGATATTGTAACTTTAATTACATGGAGATTCCGGTTTACGAGTATCAATAATAAATCCTCTCCTGTTGCTGCCTCTCCCAAATGTCCGATGCAATGCACGTCATAATGTTTAAGATATGTAAGTTGTACAAGAGAAAAATGGAGAAAAATCTAAATAATTAAATAATATAATTAAATTTTTTGCATAATGCAATTAAAAATACAGAGATCCACGTTTTCGCATTTCGTTGCAACGCTAAATGTGATGCTATAATACTATCTGGGGAATTTTATCTGTTTATATAATACATGCAATACATAGTAATTTCATGTGAAACTTCAGCGAAGGGAGCTCACTTATGTATTTTAGTAAAAAAAAAAAAAATGCTGATAAACCTTCATCGGCGAAATGCAAAAACCGAGTAAGCATAATCATGCACTGCGTTTATGCTGCAAATTCTGCTTACATGTGCACGGCATAGAGCAAAATTCGAACCGTCCGACATATACGTATATTAATATATCATCGCTATTGCAATATCATGCTGATCGAACACGTTGGTATATTGCGCCAAAAATAGATATCATCCGGCCGCAATTTTCTAAAATATTGTATGCAATATCGTATTTTGACCATTAAAAAAATCCTTCGACTTAAATTCACAAAAACAACATCGCTTTTTTGTTATACTAAATATATTTAAAAAAGTAAAATTATTTTAGTCGAACATATTCGATTGAAATTATTTCACTCAATATTCGACAGTTACTACCTCTTTTTTCAGTGCAATTACACATCTGCTTACGTGAAAATTATAAAAAATATTGCAGGCACGTACATTCATTTTTTTATTTTAATCGATCCTTTAGCTTAATTTTAATGGACTGCAAGATTATAAGACACACGCGGGACATCGTCAGTTTTTAGCGGAGATCTAAATTATTTTACCAGTATTGTATTTCTCAACATGCTCACGTACTCTCATTGCGATTTTACTTGTGTTATTACGGTTGCGCGAAATCACGAGTTCGCGCGTTACCCGCGAAATGACACTGCAGAAAACCATCTCCCTGGTGGCAAATTTACAATTTTTTTTTTATACTACGTGCACGGTGTATCTACCAGCGAGCGGGATTCGCTGTAATCCCATGCGCGCTTTGAGGTAAATACCGGTGGTAAATAGGTCGGGTTCGCACGCTGATCGTTTTCCCGCACAGATCCCGAGACCATTGGGATATTTATGAACGGGGAATAATGGGTATTCAATATCGTTGGACTTAACCATACCATGGAAATTCACGGTATTCCGCAGGTTGCGGGAATATGCGTGCCGTCAGAACTGTACTACCTCCCACCCAAACGAAACTATTTTCGGGTCATGGAGATAACGATAACGATCCCATTCGCGTATTTCCTGGTCGATGACCTGTCGCGTAATTAAATTGTGAGATAATTGATCGTGGCGCATGTAGGATCCAGATTTCAATTTGATTCCCAGGAAAATAAAGAGCGTTGAATTAAATATCCCCCTCGTCTAAAAACGCGATAGACGTTATAATTTATCTCCTGAGCGAATGCAACGTTTATACGAGAGGGATTTTCCTTTTGACGTGACCACACTGCAAGTGATAGTTTTTTTTAATCAGCGAGAAGTCGTCAAAAAGAAAGTAGGAGTTAGATACCAAAGAAGCAATGATAACTCAATACCTTGAGTTAAATAACATTTTGTTATTTTTAACTTTCATTTATGTCAAAATGTAAATTAATCCATTTTTGTAGTTAGTTTCAAAGTAAATATCGTCTATATTAATTATGCACTTAGTAAACTAAATTTAATACCTACATTTTCTTGAGTTAAGTTAGTCGAATTAACGTATATCAGACAACGACATATTGGATAGAAGCAGTGGCGAGAGAGAGAGAGAGAGAGAGAGAGAGAGAGACCTATAGAAATTATTAAAAATAACTCAAATTGTGTCCAATTTAAAATTATGAATTTAACTCTCTAAATCCTTTAAAGTGGAATCTCACAAGGAGTGAAAATGGAGCTAGTAAGAAAATGGAGTCTTAAAAAAGAATGGCTCTCAATTTTCAATCTTTAAAGGCGAGATTTCACTTTTTAAAGTGAGCTTTCACTCTAAAAGTTTAAGAGAGTATGTATCTTCGTATCTTTATATCCGCATTAGTCAAAGCAGGCATTCAGGTTTACGATGTGGAATCAATGGCGATACCATCGAGAAGTATCATTGTGGAAACGCTGACCTGTAAATTCGGGAAGCGTATTCCATTGTGCCGTGTTCCAGGGTAACATTCTTGCTCTGGTAGCTGACGTAGATTTCGCGAGCATAGATTTTCGCGTGCAGATACAAATACCTGGACGAGGTCGCGAAGGGCGACGAGGGTCGTGAGGTCGCTCGTTCCAGGATGGTAGTGGCGGCGTCGGTGGATTCGGGTCACGTAATCCACTGTCGTAGGCAGACGAAACTTTACCATCGTAACTGTCTGTGCCGCGCGCATCCGATTGCCCTGGAAATTGGCGATGGTAGAGGCTTACCTTCGATGCGCGCCCTCGTTCTCTCTCTTCTCTTCGTGCAGTCGAAAACGTTATCCACGATTCGGACTTCGAGTGCGAACTCCGTTGAGTATTATCTGGATCAAGAGCACGGGGTGCTTCGGGGAATACGAAGCGCTGTCGCGCACGATCGTGTAGCGGAAATTCCTGCGGGAATCTGCGATATGGATCCGGCGGGCAACACGAGGTAGAGTTGATCATGTTTTTGAACGAGCCTTGTTACGTGGAGCGAGTTACGTCGACGAGATCGATTCCGACGACGGGAATAATTGGCGAGACATGCTTTTTTTTTATTATAATACGTAGAAACATTTTTATAAAATTATTGAACGAATGAATCATATTATAATTATTAAGAGCACACAACGATACAGTTAAATATTTATATCGACAATTTTAGCTCCAATTATTGCCGTCCTAATTGAATTATTTACCGACGATAACTAATATCCATTCATGCGGAGCCGTTCGCTTTTATTTCTTTTTGATACTGATTTATATTCGACCCGATTAATTACTTTTTAACAAATCCGGCTGATTACGGGATCTAGAACGGAATTAAATATATCCCGTCGAAACACTCTTGTGATCTAAAATTAAATCCAACTACGCGCGTCCAAACTATCATAGTAAATCATACTAACGTGTTTATAATATTACTCTGTATACTATTATAATATATTTAATATTGTTATATGTAATATTATTATTACATTAAATAATATCATAAGATTATAAGATTATTAAATTAATTTGCTTTTTAAATTTCTTTTAATTTACTGCATGAAGAGAACAGAAGATTCGGATTATCGTGCAAAATATGCTTTTTCAATGTACATACAATTCAATCAGCTTCAAGTATTATAGATGCACCAGTAATGAAGTGAATACGTAATTAGTAAATTTCGTAATTAGTATGCATGAAAATGCTTCCATTTACAAAACTTCGCACCGTGTTTATTCCACGATTATTCTGTTTCTACCTTTCTACCTTTTGCATTTGGACGAGCTGAGATAGTTATCACGAAGTTATATTACAGTACGCTCGCGTTTGCAAATGCGCGAATAAGATCGAGAAAAATGGGTAAAAAAACAACGAACATAAAAAGACTTACTTTTTACACGTTAAAGCTTTAAATCCGCTTACGATTGTAATTAACGGCGAAACGAGTTTGGACGCGTGTACTTGAATTTAATTTGAGATCACAAGAGTAATTCGACGGGATATATTTAATTCCGTTGTAGATCCCGTAATGAGCCGGATTTGTTAAAAAGTAATTAATCGTGTCGAATATAAATCAGTATCAAAAAGAAATAAAAGCGAACGGCTATGAATGGATATTAGTTATTGTCGGTAAATATTCAATTAGGATGGCAATAATTGGCGCCAAAATTGTCGATATAAATATTTAACTGTATCGTTGTGTGCTCTTAATAATTATAATATGATTCATCCGTCTTATTTTGAGTGACATGTGCGTCCTTCTAACTTAGTTAATGACGATTTAATCATTCTGCAATCATTCAGCAATCATTTATAAATTTAATATAAGATTAAAGCATAACTTTTCAGGGCAAAGTGGATGATGATCGGTTTTTACATTTAAAAAATCAAAGGTCAGAACTATTTTCAATCGAAGATATTACACTTAATATTATGTCAATAATGGAATTTATTCTTAGAATATAATACGTCTCGAAGTAACTAGCGTGAAAGTTTTCTAATTTGAGCCAAGGATTTTAAAATAGATGATTCGAAATACCATTCTAAAAATAGCTGCCAACAAGCTGTAACTTACCCATACCGCGGCCGATATTCTCCGGCAATTTTCCAAACAGGTAGACATACATAATGGCAACGAGGCATATGTTGAGCTGTCTTGTAAAGTTTCCTTCGTACACGCGTGGAAGCTCAAATGGGTATTATTACGAGCCGCCGGTAGAGACGTCATCAGTACCTGCGGTACTTGCGAATCCTGCAGTCTCTCCGAACGAGAGAAAGGTCAGAACTTCAGAAGCCGTGCCGCGGAGGCCGCCGTTAATCTATTCCCGTTTAAATGAGCGTTTTGCCATTAAAGCCCTCCATCTCGCAGGAAGCTTTGAGAAATAAAATGACTCTTTACGATGAAATCTCCTCGCCTGTGATAAAATTCAACATTACAGTATACATTGTATGGGGGGGAGGGGGTATACGATAATTTAAAATAATTATTATGCCGAGTATAAAATGTAATCATACTAGGAAATTCATAAATGGAATCGCAATAAAAACAGTAAATAAGTAAATGCAATCACATTTTTGCCGACTCACGTTTTTGCAAGCAAGATTACTTAATCGTTTAATGTAGATTCAGACACAAATATGAATATAATTTAATGACTATCATGATATTTTCAATTTCTATAGATAATTCAAATTAGCATTTGATTTCTTTTTATAAAAATCATTCGCGATACGTTAAAAAGTGCGATAAAATATATAAAGTATAAAATATACATGATACGTTCATATCGATATTTTTGATAATGGATAATCGAATACCTGGTTTTAGGTGGACCCAGATGACGCTATGACTCACGATTTAACGACTACTTTGAGGAGCGAGCTGGCGGCTCTTGAATATAAACGGGATAGGCTTATGTCTGAGGTAAACCGATTATCGTTTCACCGCTTCGATAATCGTTAGTAATCAATTCGGTCCTCATTTAGTTACAGGAAATGAAAAGCACCGTGAGATCGCGGGACCAGCGGGTTGTGGAGTTACAAGTAGAGGCGGATCAGCTTCGCGAGCAAGCAGCCAGGCAGAATGCCGTCATCTCCAGTCTCAAGAAACGCATTCAGGTTAATTTTATTCCCTAACAAGCAGACGATTAAAGGGTTCTTGCGTTAATGAGCTTCAAGATAATTCGTTTCTTCCATCTCAGCTATCTTTCGTTAAAAAAGATAACGAAACTCGCGGAATCTGCAGTCGACAGATCATATATATCTTGTAGAATTCAATAACGATTTCAGGAGTTGGAAGAGAGGGAAAGAAACCTCTATGCGTCCCAGGGCAGAAATGAGATCACGATACAGGGTCTGCAACGTGACGTGAAGTACCACGAGGAAAAGGTCCGAGAGTATGACAAAAAAATTCGACAATTGGAGCACAATATATCCGAGGAAATTCAATTGAAGGAACGGGCACGTCTAAATCTGCAGGTGCCATATGTTTCAAAATGCATTCCATCGCGCTTCTCGACAAGCTGTCGACACCTCCATTTATTCCTCGTAGAAAAATCGTATCAATTTTTCCTCTCTGTATTCAGACTGTTTTTTCGGTATATCCTCTATCTTTTTAGATATCTTATATCTGTTTTCATAAGATTCCTACTATATGTTTTCATAGGATTTCGTGCGGAGATTGGCACATGCATTGAACGTTGAGTACTGCGACACGGTGCATCACAGTCCGGAGATGGTGATTCATAAAGCCGAAGAACTCGTGCAAGAAGTGAATCGTTTGAGAACAAAGAGCACAAACGTCGAGACGCAGTTGACGGGCGTCGAAGTAGATTTTAGAACCTGTAGGGACGCTCTTGATCGCTCCACTACGGAAAAGGAGCAATTACAGAGACAAGTGTCAGTTCAGTTAGTCGACATAGATCGTTTGCGCCAGGTATGATGGTTAAGATTTGATTTACGATTAATTTTGAAAGAACCTCTTATTCGTAAATTTAATTATATAAACGCTACTACAGAAATTGTGAATGCAGCATTATTTTAATTATTTCAAGTATTAAAATCCATTAAATTATCAAATACTGTATCGTTAATTATTTTCCATTATTCCAGGAAAAGGAATGTCTGGAAATGCAATATAGGGTCGCTGAGAAGGACATGAATGATTTGAGAGACAAGCTGGTCAATGCGAATAGGAGCTTAACCAGCGCGACGGGGAATATATCCAATCAAGAGGCGTTGATCTGTCAATTACGAGGTAAATCACATTGATTCACTCTTGTATCTTAACTGATAACCTGTATCGTGTTTGCAGAGGATCTGAAAGTCCGCGAAGAGAAGACGCAACGTGTACAAAATGAATTCCGTCATCTTCTAGAGTCGGTTGCGATTCTTATCAGTACACCAAATCGATTCGTCGAGTCTCACGAAAATGCGATCAAAGATCGCATTCGAGAAATTCTAGCTGACAATAAGGATCAGTTACTGGTAGTTATTTAAAAAAATAGAACGCGTGTAACTTTATACTTTTGCTTGCAAAAGATCAAGTTTTTTTTAAATTAAAAAAGTTTCTTTATTTTGTTATTTAAATTGTTTAATTATTAAGAATTTCATCAAAATTCTGAGGAACTTCACATATTGAAACTTTCGGTTTTATATAATGTACACAATATTGCGAAATTCGCTATGTCCTTTTCTCTTTCTAGAAAATACAAAGTCTTCGAGAAAAAGTGAACACGGCGATGGAATCAACGAATCGACAGAGTGAACTGGTCGAATCCACAATGATGAAGGTACGCAGTCTAGAGGAGGAACGCGCAGCTCAAGAAGCTAAAATACACAAACTCGAATCTGAACTCACGAGCAGCGATCTCTCCAGAGAGTCTTTACGCAGAGACAAGCAGACGGTAATTTCAAACGCTTCTATCTCTTGGAAATGTTAAAACAATCTTGACACATGGTATCTATAGAGAAGGAAATAACGAGGATTTAAAGACATTATACATTTAACTATCCTCGTCTCTTTGAATTAAATAATATAATAAATCTTTATTTAAGGAAGTAGTTTCAATAATTGAAACAATGGTAATTATTCAGTTTAGCTACCGCACCTCAAAAATCAATAAAATTAGGCTTATTCGACGCGTTTTTGCATGAAACGAAAGAATCTAGCAAAAAAAGCGTCGCTCTGCATTGTGAGCCGAGATATTAAGCATTAAAGTTGACGATTATTGAAGTTAGGAAATCTGTCACTGTTACGAAATACTGCGATGCAAGCATGCATTGCGGTTACCTTTTTCATGCTCTGTGATAATTCACTACTTTAAAAACAATTCACTGCTTTAAAAATAACAATTCACTACTTAAAAACAATTCACTGTTGTAAAAACAACAATTCACTGCTTTAAAAACAATTCATTGTTTTAAAAACAACAATTCATTGCTTTAAAAACAATTTATGGCTATTCTACAATGTGCTTTTTGTTTCCCGATTCTTGCTGTTTGTCTCTTGCCTTTTTGATCAAGAAGGCAAGAGACAAACAGCAAGAAACAGGAAACAAAAAGCACATTGTAGAACGGCCATAACTGCCTTAAAAACAACAATCCACTATTTTAAGCATACAAATTCTTTGCATTAGCAGTAAATTTGTATTTTTAAAGCAGTGAATTGTTGTTTTTAAAACAGTGAATTGTTTTTAAAGCAATGAATTGTTTTTAAAGCAGTGAATTGTTTTTAAAGTAGTGAATTGTCACAGAGTATGAAAAAGGTAACCGCAATGTATGCTTGCATCGCAGTATTTCGCGACAGTGACAGATTTCCTAATTTCAATAGTCGTCAACTTTAACGCTTAATATCTCGGCTCACAGGGCAGAGTGACACTTTTTTTGCTAGATTCTTTCATTTCATGCAAAAACGCATCGAATAAGCCTAATTTTATTGATTTTTGAGGTGCGGTAGCTAAACTGAATAATTACCGAAATAATATTTCAGAAATTTCTAATTTAGCTTTTTAGTGTCATAAATTTCTAACTTCTGAAAAATATTTATTTCTAAGCTAACGTATTGTTTATTCCTTGAAGTATTTTAAAGTTGATCTTGTAAATTTGTTCAGTTCATGACCTTTCTGGATCGATTGGGTAAGGCGATGCAAATGGATGAGATCTCTCAGGAGATCGGACTCGATCTTCAAACTGAGTCATTGTTGGTGCGAGCCGAGCAACTAGCCAGATTGGAGACCGACAAACTAGTCGACAAGGTGAAGGGCGATCGATATTACATTTTTTTTATGCTGCTGTCACGTTGCTAACATTTTCTCCTTTGTTTTGTGTTTCTTTGTCGTGCAAATCGTGTGTACTTACCACACGCCGCAGTATTTGTACTCCAGCTACACGATCTTACCGAGGATTCGGCGCGAGCGATCATTCCACGAGCTTTCCTGTCTCAAAGAAGTAAGCCCTTGGCACAAGCAAAGCGCCTTAGAGAGAAACTTCATAGAATTTTCAGGCATCCTCTTCATAGACATTCATTTCATTCCTTCATCGTGGAGCATCCTTAACGTAGAGAGAGAGAGAGAGAGAGTGAGAGGAGGGAGGGGCGCTTTTCATTTCTCCATTCCTCTTAGATTTTCCGATATACTTTGCGGTTGAGTCGGACGTTGGTCGAGCTTTGCTTGCGACGTAATTGTTGCTTCAAATTGACAGTTTATCGGAAATACCGCGTAATGAAGTTTCATTTAATAAAGCTTCTATGGTATTGTCAGTGGCGCGTCGATATTACGGTCGCTTTTTCCAACATAAAATTGGTCGGCGTACTAACTTTTAATTAAATAATCTCCGATAACGTGTCAGCAAAAACAGACTTTTCCTTTAACAGGACGTTCCCTCATTTCGTGAAAATTGAATTTGTATTTTATACATTGCTTATTTAACCTGACATTGCTTATTTAACTTGACAATAGAAAAATCATGATACGCATGAAGAAGTCATTATTTTCAACACAAATAAGCGAAAAAGGCCATATTCGGTCAAAGCAGAGCTTATTTAATAATTTTTTTTGTGTGAACTTTTACAACATTATTTTTACAATATTATTAAGCACCAAGATCCGCTTTGATCGTTTAAAAACTTTTTGGTCAATTTCCACTTAATACTGTTCACTATTATTTTATGTCACTCGTCATTTTTCAAGACTTATATGTTGCCAAACCCAATTTATTGATTGCACGAGAAACTAGATGATATCGATATTTTTGCGTTGCGTAGTAATGGGTATTTGCACATTGCTACATTTGGGAAATTTACCGTCTTTCCTGCTAAGAAGAACTCGACAAATGTGGTCTTCTTTTTCTTTGTTTCGCAGACATCAGTTGTTTATCAGTTGCAACGTCGTGTTCGAACCCTACGGGAGCAACTGCAGCGTAGGGACCTGCATTTGGACCTTCTACGTAGGAAGCTATCTCTACAAGAGGACAGTGTGAGAATGAAGTCGCTATTGCAGAGCGAGCGGGACGAGGCGAATATACGGTTTGTTTTAGAATAGCCTGGAGCCAGTTGCAACAAAATTTTAAACAAACTTTGAATTTGTTTTTCGCACATATATTGAATAATTTATAAAAACTAATATTTGCACAGAATGACACTTCTCTCTCTCTCTCTCTCTCTCTCTCTCTCTCTCTCTCTTGTATATCACGTGAAAGTAGATAATTACTGCGAGAAATTATGATGTTTGCGAAGACTATCCATCTATATCCTAAATAATTAAAACTGGCTATTGCTAATGTTGCAATAATTAATTCGTGTTACAATCGTCTCCAATATTTACTTTCTATTGAACACGCAATGTTAGCGGATACAATTCCTATTGACTAGCTGTTCGTTGGGAGATATATAGAATCGCGGTTTATTGGAAAATTTTACTGATCGATAGTGCGTGGCTTTATGCATCCGAGATGTGGTGTGATTTTTGCACGCAGTGATCGCCGGTGGTTATCTATAATTTCTGACAGTAGTTCGTGGTTTATTTGAAATATATCAAATATATATCCCTCTATATGTTCATTATTGTATGTTAGGCAACTATTAGGCATCGCTTCTCTTAATGCTCGACGAGATTCGGATTGAAGAAAAATGAGAGGTTATGAGTTTCTTCCTCCTTTTCTTTTAGCGCAAGAAAGCTGGGAAAACAAGTCGATCGACTTCAGATCCAATTGTCGGACGAAAAATCGCGGAATCGGGAGTTGAGCGCACAATTGACAGAAGCTGCGGATTATAAGGTATGTAATTTTAAGAGTGTTCATACTTTTTTCATAATCAGATAAATCCGAGTGACCGAGGAATACATGTGGAACATGTAGTGCGGTCTAGGCAGTGTAATTTCGTCACAGCTACATGAAGTTAATGACAACTGTTAAATAAACATCCCAATTTTCTCCGAAGTGCCATAATACACACCCCGAAGATATTTTCGCGCTGAACACGATGCCTTCATCAGAATTTACGTTAGGAGTTTTTAAGAGATTAGGAAGAAATGAACAAAAAATCATTCTAATTTATTATTACAACCAATTTACTAAAATGTCTTGACATACTACGCAAATTCTACCATTGACATCATATTTATGAAAAAATCTTTGAGGTATATATGCCCTTCGAAGAGAAAAAAGTGATTTATTGTTAAACAGCGAAATATATTGGTTGCATTAATTTTTAATGTAATTAATTCGTACACTTTATTATTTCATAAGATTTTATTTACTTCCAGTAAATGAAATACTTCATTCAATTTTTTAAATAATTAAAAATTTCTATTTTAGGCTTTTTTATAGAAAGCCTTGTTAAATCGATTTTATGCTTGAGAACGTTGCGAAGTGGCGTACGTCGGGAAAACAAAATTCCTGAATAAATTCTCTTCGCAAACCGCGCGAGAAAGCCTTAATAATTTGCAGCCATCGATCAGATATTTTAACTCATTTTTCGATATTTTCTGCGAGCAGATAGCTGCGCTGGAACGCAGCCGGAAAATAGAGGAGCTTCAAAAACGTCTCGTCGAGAGCGAGATGTTGAGGACACGTTACAACAGAAAGTTGACGATGGCGAAGGAACAGATGAGGACGACCGCGGAGACAGCCGATCAGGAGAGATCGATAAACGACCATTCCCTACAGCTCCTCCGCGACGAGATGGCTCAGGTCAAGCAAAATCTCTCCGAGGTCACGAGGCGAGAATCCCAGGTGAGATGCATTATTACTTTTGTACGTGTCAAATATCGCACGTGCTATTCCATCTCTTGAATTTACCACTGTCTATAAATCCGCGTTGACGTTCCATTAATGGAACCAAATAAAAGTGTGTGAGATATACACTCTATTATTATTATTATATAAAATATAAAATAAATTTCTTAGTCTCGAAACGAATGCTGAAATGAATTAATATTAAGAAATTGCTTCGTGCGACGTTTGCTTTATTGGTCAAAAAACGCAAAAGGCGAAGGCCGCGTCTCAGTGGCAGATTGTGTATTCGGCACGCGTATTGGTATTCACGTAATTCTAATTTATGATCGTGTACGAACGCGGATTTGCGAACGATTAAATTACGCAAAAGAAGTCGCTGTCGAAACGACCACGGACGTTTGTTGCATCGTAGACAAACTATTTCGATGCATTACACATGTATTTCTTGAATTTCCATTTCTCAAAGAGTATACGTAAGTCTTTCCTAAACGCTGAAATAATACACATTTTCTTCCGAGGAAGAAAAGTGTACATAAAGTTGTTTAATTCTTTGCAAAAGAGAGTTAAAGAAAGCTAATTATGATAGAAATTTACGTTATTCTGCAGAAATTGTCTCGTTATTTCTCCGTGATACACAGATACTCTGTTGCGAGTTTAAAACACTTTGATCTCTTATAATATTAAAGAGGCAAGCGCCTTAAGCTTATTTCTATTATTCCTCGGAGGTAAAGATCAAAAGGGACTCGTTAATTCATTGTAGCAATTCCAATGACTCGCGACGACGATCATTTGCGTAATTATGATCTCTCTCTGTCTCGTTGGGCGCATAATGTTCGTTTAGAACGATTTGAAGTTGACTCTACATCATAGCAATTCGAGACACGTTCGCGCGTCGCCGGGCTGTAAAGCAGATAGCTCCTTGGACTTAAACCCGCGCTGCGGCATACTCCGTGAAAGGACTGTAAATCTTGCATGCGATTTCGCGAGGCTTTATCCCGTCGTTGCCGTAACTTCGCTTTTCGAAGCGTCGCGAAACTTTGATTTAGTTCGAACAAACGAACATTAATTATAATAAATTATATGTAAGGCACTTGAATCTTAATACCTTCGTATTTTTCACACAAAACTGTTAAAATAACATTTAAAACTTCAGAAAAATATAAATAAAGAAAGACAAATAGAAAGAGAAGTACTATTATTCAAATGGAAAAAGTTTGGTCGGTACTCTAATATAAAATCGTAAACTTTAATTAACAACGTACAATATTATTAAATCTGCAAAAATAATTGGATTTCATGTACAACATAAAATATAATGTAATTTAATATAAATAAAATGTTATAGATATTATAAGATCGTGATGCATGAATACACAACTAAGTAATATACATCTTAGTATTTGAATATTTTAATGCGAATTTTATACACATATATCTGTAAATATATCTGTAAACCACGCGAAATAAAATAATTTCGTTTTAAGTATTTATATAATAAAAATATTCTGTGACAATTAAAATGTTTAAGTTTTGCCTGTATAGTTAGAAACAATTGTCTATAAATGCGCAAAATTTGTGATAGAAGAGTTGATGCTCGAATGAATCGAGCGACTGTCCGAGTATCTATAAGTTACAAGCATGATTCAATTCGCAAATTGGTCATTTCCTGTCTCAGCTTCAGAGCTTCCGCGTCTCCGTGGCGAAGTTATTGTCAGAGCCAATCTGTACGCCCGATTACGAGATCATTTCGCGGCTACAGAAAATGGTCGCGGCTCATCGAGACTTTACGATGCTCTCCCGTAGATACGACGAGCCTTTGGAAACGAGTCCTTCGAGATGCACCAGGTAATAATCAGATAGGAGCAAGTGTCAATGTATTTTCCACAATTTAAATTTTCTTTCGATTCTACCGATGTGTCACTATTGAATAATATTACATAACTTTATTCCATACTGCTTCCAAGAGAAGTATATTTATATTATAGAATTGTTAGATGATTGATTCTTGTATTCATGATAAATTTGAAACAAAATTTTGCAAATATAATCGTTACATGTAATACGTGATTTTTAGGATAAAAGTAAAATTATTATTAATAAAAATTTGCGTTTATACGAATTATA
>NW_017298398.1:147739-156089 GCF_001594075.2 Trachymyrmex cornetzi
CGATTCAAGTACTTGCATTATTCTCGCTTCTCCTCGTTGCAGCATTCATCCAGTCCATCCGCCGAGATCGCCCGGTTCACGTTGTACCCGTTACGAGGACAGCGGTTTCGCGGACCCACCTGATCTCCACGACATAGACGACGATTACAACAAAAGGCCAGTGAGAAGCAGCCTTCTTCCGTGACACCGGCCAAAGTTCAAGTTTTAAGTATTCCCGGAGGACATTGTACGATCCCTATATTCAATCCACGTACTAAATGGTGACCTCAAGTTTCCGATCTCATGTAGGTGAATAACGTCGCGAGTGGGAAAACTATTCCTCGCACATGTGTCGTAAAGCGTTGCGTTTATTTTGCGTAAACGAACGTCTTGTACGAAGAGGACCATTTTTTTATCGACCATCGTCGGTTTATGAATTAGACAACAGGCACGCTATGAGATCGCTCGCACGTCGATCGAGCGTTCTCGATGGCTCGCCCCAGCATCGATTCCGATGGAGTAAGCATTGAGAAATATAACCATCGATCCGTGTTATTACAAGGGAATGGAAGAGGAAATCGACTCAACGCGTTCGCATGAAATCGCAATTTCGCACTAATTATTAACCGGCAAGCGTGAGAAATTTACAACGGGTCGTGTGAAAGTGCGATAAACCGAACGTATAGAGCATTGGCTGTCGTGAACGAAAATCGTCAAAAGTGTTCAGTGAAAATCACGCGACTTAACTGTCGCGTAGCTATATCTTAAGATAATTTATTTGGAAGTATTTACGAGCTGGCCGTATGGCGTAGACTTTGATTTATACACGCGAATAAAATAGCTATTATATACGTCGCTCCCGAAAAAATCACCTGGATGTGCCACTTGAAGCAAACAACATTCATTAATGTGTATCAAGAATGAAACCGTATCGAATAAGACTAGTCAAGTGTGTGAATCATGTGCAAATGATGTTGTGTGAAATAATGAAGAATTTCTGTTTGTAAAGAAATCAGTTTGCGAAGAGTTGTGGAAGCAATACTTGGAATTAAAGACTGATTAATAGGATCTCCTTTTGTGAAAAGGATTACAGTATCTCATTACAGTGCCTCATTTTTCTTTCTTTGACTTTATCCTGCCGAATAGAAATGCAACTTGAATAATCTTGTATCATTATGTGATTATATACAATAAAAATCAATACGTGCCTGTTCTAAGAAAGGTACACACACACACGCATAAGTGTTCATAAAATTTTTTATAAAAGTTAGGAATATCGTGTAATGCTTAATTATATAATTGTATTACCTGCAGCAGTTTTTAATCTTTCGCAACAGACAGATAGAAGAAAATAATTTTAATTAATCGAAATTAATTTAATTTATGCAACATGATCTTTTCACTAACTCATATGATTTATTTTTTAAATAAATATTATTTGAACAAATTTTCTTTGTACTTTATGTCCTTATTAAAATACCTGATCTAAAAATTATTAAAATAATGTTAAGTTAAATTTAAAATCTCATATGAGATAATAAAGTATTGAAATAATCCGATAGCCACTCCTACATTTTAATGATACTTTGACCTCGATACCGCAAATCGTTTAACGTTCCCTTTTAATCAATTCGAAACAATGCGAAGGATGTACAAACGGCGCTCGCACGAATCGTGTGAAACATTTTACGGTCCGATGAGCAAAGTTCTAGGCAATCCTTATTTAAATATAAATACTACTACGTTAGAATTATTTCACAGTTACGATCAGATAGCGTAGGGTCTGATATCAATGATCTCTCGTTGATCAATAAGCGCAATCCCGATTGAGGTTGGGTTAAGCATTCATATTCCAGATCGTGTTATTAATTGGCTTCATGATAATTACATCAAGCGCCGAACTGATGAACGAGGGGTTTCCCGTTTGCGGTGTCCGTAGAGGGTTCCAACACGTTACTCGTTATACGCTCGCCACTACTGAAAGCCCCACTTCCGGTGACACGGTTCCAATTTCCATGTTCGTCAATGAACGCCCGAAAGTGACGGGCAGATAACGGTATATCTTTGGTAACATCGATTGGCGGTCTTCTATCGTTGCGCGAGTCTACGATATCGCAATTATCCGATCGCTGACCGGTGAACCCTATAACTGCATAATTAGCTGAGAACAAGGTTGCAATGACGCTAAAATCGCTGCTTGCATTGTAACCTAAGTAAATTGTCTAGGACTTTATCAGGAGATTCTCTGTCTCTTAACAATTCACAGAAAGACTTTAAAAAGTTTTAGGATTTCTATTTAGGATCACTATTTTGCGACATCTGCGTGAAAAGTTCGTTTATTCTCATGTCATGATAACAAAAACGTTTATGAGTTTTTCTTAATTTGGCTATAATGGCTTTCCTTATTCTCCATTCTCTTCCGAGTCTTTTTAGGTCTCCTTTAAAAGAAGGTAACGTGTAATTTCTCAAATAATGGCTTTTACGAGTGAATGTATGTACGTTGACGGTCTCTCTCACGACCTCAGACAAAACAGCTGTGTATTTGTGATGCGAAATCTTCGCAAAATGCAATAATCTTGCTACAACAAATCATCAGAAACAATCAAAATGTGTGATCATAAATAGGGAAAAAAAGGGAATTAGGTTATTTATGAATTCTTTCTCGAGAGAATTCTCTCCGGAGAGTACTTTTGCTTCGTAAAAATCCTCCTGAGAGATTGATGCTTCTTTTAAGAGATCTATGATTAATATTTTATAATACAAATCTACACAAATAGCAAATTATTTACAGATATTAAAAATCGATACAATTTGTCGCGGCTTTACTTACTTTTTCTTTTTCTTCGGATCTTTCTCGTTTTCGAATTATTTGTGATTTGTGATTTGATCTTCTTCAAAGATGATAGTTTTCTCACTTAGGTATGGGAAACTCTCGCGCAATAAGCCGTTGACCCCAGCGGCATACGTGAACACGTGACTAACACGTCTTCGTCCATGAATGATCCTGGACAAGAGTATGCAATGATAGAAGCATTCGACTCACGCAGTCTGGGTCAATACGGGGTTTAGAGTCACGTCGATAGTAGCTCGAAAGAACCGCAAGTAATGATTCTTCCTTTCACACAAAGTGGGACTCGCAGGAAGTTGGTTTAAATAATACTCATCGTTACTGGCATATGAACAATCGGGCAATATCACCGTGCAAAAAACACGTTAATGCGGCAGTAACGTAAAACTACGATCTCTCTAACGTACGTGAGAGATGAACCGTCGTGAAGAGAAACCGCTTTGAACAATATCCGATGCGATGAAAAATTCATACAACGTCTAAAGTTTAAACGATATCTTTGTCGATTTCTTTAATTTATTATTGCTAAATTTGTTACGAATTAACCTTTGCAATTTTCTAAAATCACGCACATTTATACAACGTGCTCTAATTAGGCTCTGAGAAAAATGTTTATAATATGAATAATCATTTATTTTGTTAATATGTAATTTACAAAACTTTCTTACTTTCTCTAATTAAAAAATTGTATTGTTCTCTAATTAAAATTTTAATATTTTAATCATGATTCCATAAAGTCTAATTAGAATAACACAATTCTTTAACTAAAAAATAAGAAAATTTTTGTAAGTCACATATCAACAAAATATTCATACCAAACATTTCTCCGGATGGGATTATAAACTTGTATTGCTGAGCGTATCGAAGCACAATGATGTAAAATGCAAAATTGCGATTTTTACCGACAGTAATAAGGAATGCGCAATCGTGGACATAATTCTCGCATTTTTTTCAGGCCAATTAAACAAACAAAAGTGTGCCGGACGCATTATTATTCCATGCTTTCCCGTACTATCGTTGACCACGTGCTTCAACAGACTTAATTGTTCTTGCGCAATCTGCATTCCGTAATGTTCCAACGACATAATTTCACGATTACGTGCGACGAGGACTCGTTACGGAATTTATGAGCGAGTTGATTCATTACGTGAGCTGACTGCCAGCGAATTCGAGTTGTTCCGCCACTTGCCTCTTGCTGTGATTTTTGCAAACGAATTTTGTTCTGTATCCCGGCGTTCAGATTAATCATCCGTCGTTTGCCATGGTG
The DNA here is from genome assembly GCF_001594075.2 of Trachymyrmex cornetzi. Taxonomy (NCBI): domain Eukaryota; kingdom Metazoa; phylum Arthropoda; class Insecta; order Hymenoptera; family Formicidae; genus Trachymyrmex; species Trachymyrmex cornetzi. Next base: position 151,834 of record NW_017298398.1, read on the forward strand.
GCCGATCGTACTTTTTAATTGATCGATCGAACCAGATAGAATCACGCCTGTCATCACCTCCTTTCGTGACAAGCGTGCGATTATTCGAACTTCCGCTCTTTTCGTGTTTTTCTCTCTGTACTAACCCGAACCGAGATATAGGTATTAAGAAACAGATCATAACGAAAAATGACAAATAATTAAAAAAACATCAAGTACAGAGTTGTTAGGGCGCAGAAATAAATTTAATACATAGAAAATTTAGTCATATGCGTATAATAACGCACAACAAAAAATATCTCGTATTAAAGTCCTTATGGCTAGATGACGATAAAATCAAATATAGATAGGTAATTTATTTAGAAAGTAATAAAAGATATTTGACGATGAGCATATATGCAGAATGAGATTTGTTGATTTCTTGAATGCAGACTCGTATATATTGAGGTTGCACAAGACTCGAAGTTATGACTCATCAGTACTATCACCAATAATATGCACTCTGCATGATACATGCACATATATGTATGTGCTATCAAAACATGATTGCACTCATCACAAGTTGTATTTACATGTCTATAGACGTTAAAGACATTTTTTAGCATGCCTTTGAATACGTTAGGTGATTTAATATCGTACAAGTTCAATCCAATAGACACGAATGATCCTTAAAAATTCAATGTGTATAATTTAAAGTGTATAATAAGTATATAAGAAGTTCAAGACGTCGCAACAAATCGCGATTACAGGTACTTTTCTGGTGGAGAATAGCTACCATAATGACGTTGTCGATTTTAACGTGTCTCTGCCAACACGCATTTGCGTGTCGCTTTCTCGTCAACTCTCGCATGCGTCCATGAACCTTCCTAGTTGTAACATCTCGTAAACCCAATTGCGTATCGTGGACTTCGTACCCTGCGCGCAGCTTTATTGACCCATTAGCTATTTACGACTCGTTTTCTAAACATTCCTAGGAGCGGGCGTTTAACGCAATCAGCTGACGCATCTCTCAAATCGAAAGCCGTTTTCTCCACACATGTCTGTACGGTTGAGAAAGAGAAAGAGAGACCGTGAATCGCATCTGTTTAAAGTAACCGCCATGATGATTGGTTTCGCGAGACAGATTGGCGGCACCGTTTCTGAGATTTTTCTACAAACTGCAGCTATGACTATTGTGCTAAAGATAGCTCGTGGGACTCTGGAAAGCATATACATTTGCTGGAAAATACACGCATGCGAGAGACGCGGTAAAAGCGGGTTACAATTATTATCAACAGAAATATATCTTACATCGTCCTACATTTTCCGGTACATACGGTGTCCCCCAGAATCAGTTTATTAGCACAACTGAAATTAACTGGGAGACAAGTTTGTGTATTAGAGATTTAATTGGTTAAACATGTCCCTTTTTGATGAATAATCATGCGATTGCTTTGAAACCCTCCAATCGTATTGGCTTATGCTTCCGTATTTATAATTAAAAGATTACGTAGTTCGCTTTCTCTTTCTTTCTTTCTCTTTTTTGTTTGAAATATGCACCTTCGTTGTGTCTCACCAAATGAATATATAATGAGGACAAAATCTGTTTATTTAATCGTGGTTAAAAATCTGATTTTTTTCGATTAAAGTAAAAGATAAAAATTAAGATTCCTAGCAGCTTGATGGAAAAATAAGTCCGCAGTCTTGCTTTCAAGCTACAGAAGAACATCAGCTATCCTCGTGACCAAGTTCAGGGCTAACAAGATCTCGTCTCATCTCTCTCGCTCATTCGAGAGTAAAAGACCTCTTTTCTCTGCGCAAGAGGAGACGCTTCTTACAAACTCTTCTCTGTGGACTCTTCTACCTATTTTCTCACAAGCTCGACCGGCTATCCTTTATTGCGTTTTATTTTCAGCGGTCCAGGCTATTCATTTATCCTTGTTTTAATCCTTCGCAACTTTAAACTTGCATTTTAGTGTATGTTTCTTTTTTCCCCTTGCATAATCTACCATATTCATTTAAAATATTCATTGGTATATTCAAGCTTTTTTAATTAAATTAAAACTTTAAATTTTAAAACAATATGAAAATTTAAAGATAATATATTTGATTTTCTAATCATCCTACAGTAATATTTTTCAAAATTATGACAGCAGAAAGAAATGATACAATTCTTATATAATAAATAATTATTTAAATTTGTTGTATGTAACAATAAATATTTATAAATTATGTAAAAATTATCGTATCATAAATATATGAACTACACACATATATAATTTTATTTTAAATATTGTTTAAAAAATATTACAAGATTATGAAAAGAAATAATAATAATAACAATAAAATTATAAACGATTGTGGATAAATATATAAAGCAGACTTTTTAAAATTAATTTTTTATGAAATGTGAAAAAATTGAAAGTGTTTTCGAATTTATAAATAATAGAGTATGTATGTACGTCTGTGTACATATATATATATATATACAGACGTATATACACACATACTTTATTGTTTATAAATTCGAAAACACTTTCAATTTTTTCACAATTTATATATATATATTGAATGTCAATATATATACACATATACATATATATAATTATATAGACACAAAGATAACTCGCGAAATGCACATTTGTAGCTATTTTGTAAGACTTACTTTTATAAGAAGTACCCGTAAATATTTATACATAAAAATTTAATATAATCTATGAATAATAGTATTAAAAACAACGGCAGAATAATAAAAAAAATGCGTTTAACAAATGTATACAGAGAATCTATCAAAGTTTATTTTTAATATCAATATCTGAACATTTTTGTGCATGATCTGTTGGTATAAAACGAGGGAAGGTCACTTTACAACGTTTCTAATTTTATTGCATATCAATAAAAAAATGTTTAAAAATTTATTGTGCACATAGTGTGGTATACTTTAATATCTCTATGTATAATAGAATCGTATTTTTAGAGTATTTTTATCCGTATTAATATATAACTTTTTAAAAATATATAAATCTTTATCGGAAATATTTGACTAGTGTTTCAAGTTTCAACGTGGAACATATACTTTGCTTTGTTACACTTAAAAATGTTGCATGAAATACACAAGATGGTTAATCGACTTAATACATAGGATATTTATTTTATTATTGTATTTATTTGAAATTAACAATAGTTTATTTTTGCAATAATAGTTGACAATATGTTCTATATTAGACAATAACAAAATTTCGTTACTTCTTATTTTTATTTATACATAGGTACCTATGTCAATTAATTTTAATAAGCTCGCGTTTTGTCAATAATGATTTTTAGTATGCTCATCACGTATTCGCTAATATATGTTCCACCAACAAGTTCACGATTCCTCTCCAATCATACAATATATAAAAAGATTTCAGATTTTTATATTGAAACTATTGATAAAAAAGAAGACCGTTCGAATGTGTGGTATATAAAATAAGTTGTCGTGATTGTGATTGCACATATGTTGGGCAAACCAAACGGAAACTTAATACTAGACTAAAAGAACATAAAAATAACAAAAAAAAATCAACGAACAATTTGTCCGTCATATCCAATCATATGTTAGATCTCAATCACGAAATCGATTGGAATAACACGAATATAATCGATTCAGAACAATCATATTACAAACGATTGGTCATCGGAGATGATCCACATTAAGAAATAAAAAAATAGTTTGAATAAGCAAAATGACACGGAACGTTTTCCAAAAGTGTATTCTCCGATCATCAGTAATATTCCCCCTTCTCAACAGTTATCCTTCATCCTTTCCTAATACATTTCTCTCTCTCTTTCTTAAAATATAAAATATAAGTATCGCTTCTGTTTATGTGAGAGGACACAATAATCTGGTCGTTCGAAGTTACTTAACAATTTTATCAATAGTTTCAATATAAAAATCTGAAATCTTTTTATATATTGTATGGAGAGGAATATATTGTATGGAGAAGAATCGTGAACTTGTTGGTGGAACATATATTAGCGAATACGTGGTGAGCATACTAAAAATCATTATTGACAAAACGCGAGCTTATTAAAATTAATTGACATAAATTTTTTATTACTAACGGTTTTTCGGTTTTTTATGTATTTTTTGTTTCTTTTTTCTTTTTTTTGGGTTCATTCAATAATCTGCAATAGTATCAGGCAATCACGTAGTCGGCGCGGATATAAATTTTAAAATAGAACATTATAATTTAAATTGTTCTGCAACTGCAATGTTCTTGGCTGCACACATATGATTGCGAATTCTTAATATGTTA
>NW_017298398.1:156162-166678 GCF_001594075.2 Trachymyrmex cornetzi
TTTTTTTTTGTGTATTACGGATTACGAGTATGTTCCAATTTTTAAATTGTAATACGAAAAAGTTATTGTACTGAAGATGGTCACATTGTGTTGACCGAAACGTTTACTTTATTTATTTGAAATACATATTTTAAGCTAAATACATCAAGCGTATGCTCTTTATTGTTTAAAACATTTTTTTAATTTAAGCCACTTATTTATCTTATCTAAACTTATTTATTTATCTTATATAAAAAATTAACTTATTTATTTTACATGCTTTATTTATCTTAATTTGCTTTATTATACAATTTTATATTTTAATAATATCTGTGATATCGATAATAATAAAATCAGTCATAAATTACGACCAAAAAATTTAGAAATTATATTAATTTTTACAAAATTGTTAAGTATCTTTATCATGTTATCATGTCATACGAATAATATCTAAAAATATTATATGCTAAATTCGTATAGTGTATTTTTTTAAGCTTTTTCAACACCAAGTCATCAGCCTCGAGATTATTTAGATTCACATATAATATTAAAAACATTGTATTTTTCTTTTAAAGTAGAGTTTTTCGCTGTTTATTTGACGTCTTCCTATAATATATATTAATAAAGCTATTAATTGATTTATTGATAAAACAAATTTTAGAGTAATATAAAATTATGTTTAAGAAAAGTGTGTTTCAAGATGTTATGTTATATAATTTTGTAAATATATGTAAAATAAAAAATTTGCAAGATTAAACGTGACCCAATGAAAAATTTTTTTTTAAGTATTGTATTTCTGCATAAAGATATAAACAAATCATTTTAATTATAAATTTAATATGTTAATTACTTTAATTACACTGTCCGATAAATTTAAAAATTTGTCACGAATCGAACAAGATGATTTTTACAGATTTTTTAATCCCTGAAAACACATTCGTTAATGAAACAGCTCTATCACGTCTTAAGCTTTCTGAGTTCACAGGTATTCTAAAATGCCATTTATAGCTCTTTTAAGTTCGGTTTTCTCAAAAAATCTATAAAAATAATTTTGTCCAATTCTAAATTCCATGTTAGACAGTGTTACTCATTTTCTTGCTAATAATGAATAATAAATAATTGACTTAGGTCCGTTTCCACCAACGCAGATCAACTTTAATCTCGGTTCAACTTACTCTTTGTCTTTTTCTAGTTCTAAAGATTAGAAAAAGACGAAGAGTAAGTTGAACCGAGATTAAAGTTAATCTATATTGGTGAAAATGGGCATTAGTAAGTAAGAAACATCTTGGAATATTCCAGCAACACTGTAGCAATATTGTAATCAAATTTTATAATTGCAATCAATATTTCATAAGTTTATGAATTAGGCCCAGTTCCACAATTCACGGTTAACTCTTAACGGAGGTTCAACTTATTCATTGTCTCTTTCCAATTCTAGAATTGGAAGATGAGAAACAAGTTAAACTTCGGTTAAGAGTTAACCGTTGTGGAACTAAACCTTAGTCTCCAGTAAATAAAAAACATATTAGAATATATGTTGTAATATAGGCTGTAATGTTGCTGGAATGTTCTCTACTTACTAACAATAAGTCATAAATTCACAAAATACAAAAAAATTCATTTGCTTTACTATGAAACATAAACGACTGAAAAAAAGTATTTTAAAAATGTAGCCAAATTATTTTAAATTAGTAAACAAAATTTTATTATTATACCTTAGATGCTCTTGTTGCTATGCAAAAGGTTCGGCAAAAGCGAGATTCGAATTACGATTATTTTTGTTTTAAAACTAGCCTCGGCAGTTACATCAGGAGTAGCCTCGGCAGTTGCTTCAAGAGTAGCCTCGGCAGTTACATCAGGAGTAGTCTCGGCAGTTGCTTCAGGAGTAGCCTCGGCAGTTGCTTCAGGAGTAGCCTCGGCAGTTGCTTCGGCAATAGGTCCTCCATTAGTCGGGATGATAATTGTGACAACGAGCACAAGCCCGAATAAGAAAATTACAGTCTTCATCCTAGTTTTTTCGTTTGAAACTGTTGCGTGTTACGTTCGTAGCTTCTAAATTGTCTTCCTTTAGTGGACAAACAATTTATAAAAGAAGTGATACCTTATTATCAACATAATAAAGCATATCAGGAATATAAAAAATGGTTTGATGTAAATTTTTTTACAGTGTAAGTGACTTGTATCGTATCGTGTCCAATCATGTGCAAAGTAACGATAAAAGTAACTGTAAAATTCGTTACCGTTACTAAAAATATGTAACTTCGTTACCGTTACAGTTACCAAAGAAAAAAAGTAACGCAGTTACTAGTAAAGTTACCAAAAAAGTAACTTGTAACTGTAACTTACAAGTAACGAGTTACTTCCATTCCCTGGAAATTGCGTTTTTGTTAAAATTGCGCTTTGTAATATCTTCATGTCATCAATATCTTTAAATAATAATTTCGGTAGATAAATTTATATTTAAAATCAAGAATGTAATGTATTTTAAATAAATAATTAGTATTTTTGTAAAATATAAAAATTTAATATAATTCATAAATGATATTATAAACAAATTAGAATAATAATTAATATGCGTTTAACAAGTGCATATACAGAAAATAAGTCAAATTTAATTTTACTATTAAGTATTAATATATGAATTATATGGATTTTTACACGTGATATCTGTTAATATTAAAATATGCAAGAGCACTTTATACCAATTCTAAATTTGTTGCATATCAGTAAAAAAATGTTTTAAAAATTTAATACGTTTATCGTGCAGCACGTGCATTATCTTTTATCAGTCAGTACCATTACTTCGTTGCAATCTGTAACGATACAGAAATCGTGACTTAATAAAATAAAACATTACTTATAATCAATAAAACTAAAAATACTCTTCATGTCTTCTATAGCATTGTCTACTTTTTTAAGATTTTTGTTATTCGAAAATGATAGATATAACACTGTCAAAGAAACTACGCATAAACGATTAAATCCATGACTATAATGAAGTTACTCTGTCGTTATCTGCCAGCAAATTATTAATTACTTTATTGTAATTTTATAAAAATAAAAAAAATTGCATTTTTTAATTTAAATGGTTTCAGTTTTTTTTTTAAATTATGTTAATTGAGAATTTTAAAACTCTAAAATTGCGATTTTTTATGCGTCTTTTTAACAATTGTTAAACAAAAAATTTTTAATTTTCTCTTATTTGTACATTTGATAGAGTAATAGAGAAAGAGTAAAATAAAACCAATTAATTTATTTTTTTACGTTTTATTAATCTCAAGCTTGCTGTACCATGCAATTTTATATTTTAAGCTATGATATTTATAATAATAATATAAGCCACGAATAATCTGAAAGAGTTTAATAGTTATATTAATCATAAAAAATTGTAAAATTATCTTTATTCTGTTATCATGTCATACCTACGAATAATATTTAATACTAAAAAATATTATATGCTAAATTCGTGCAGTACGTACCTATATCAGTATTTTTATTTCAATCTCACGTCATTAGTTTTGGGAATATATATAAATATAAAATTTGTTATTTTATTTATATTAGAATAGAGAACAATAAAAAAAACACGCAGCATAAAAATTTTATAAAAACTAAGCATTATAAAACACAGCGACTTATTATTCTTTATTGTAATTGCTGCATTAGCTATCCTGACGACTGTAGAATCTGCAAAAAAGAATAGATTTAAGAGATCCAGTTCATCCCAGATTGTAAGTCATTAATATTAGATTTGTATCTCTAACATATTATACATATAATAACGATATGTTAATAATCAATTTTATAAAATTTATTTTTCTTTTTGTCACTTTTTATTCACTTATTCATTTATTATTTTTCGATTTTGAAACACACTTCTAAACTGAAGCTAGAATACATAATATCACAAATTAAATTGACGATTAGGAGATCCGAAAGACGTCTGTATTACCGACTAAACACGTATAATTTTTGTATAACGAATACTCTTTTTCTCTTTCACGGATTGGAAAATCCTTTTCCACGATTAAAGTACACGCATTAATACGTGTTTGTGAAGTGGAGTCTACGCTGAGAATGATCACAAATTTCGAAATCGATATATTTTTTACCATTTCTTAGTGTAACATGGCGTCTCAGCTGTCAAGTCGTGACAACATTTGCTTGATATGAAAACTTTGCAACCCGAACGTACGAAATAATAGTTCCCAAACACGTAAACTGCACGAACATACAACGTCGAATTCTTAGAATTAGATTTAGACGCTTTATCGCGACGAATTCGTTGTACGAAAATTGACACGTATGTGTGACTGCGTGTATCATAGGCTGCGTGAGATATTACTGTGGTAGTATAAAAAGCATGTGATGTGCGGCGCGCGGCGCGACATCTAGTGATTTCGTCGGAGTTCGAGCTTTGCTTTAGAATCTAGGGAATGCTGGAGTGACGATCGAAGTTAATCAAATTCGATAGTACAGACTTTTTTAAATTCCAAATTCGACAATAGTGACATCTTTCATTCATTTCTTATAATTATTATATATCGTTGTGTCTCGCTCAAACGCATTCATTTGTCCTTATTCATATTGCAACGCCATCTCTTAGAAAGAGATCAACTAAAATAGTGCTCGGTGTCATGGCTTCACGTTAACTTTATTCGTAGCATACGAACGAAATTTTTGTCGACTCTTTCCTTTTATACTAAAGCTCCTAGCTGATTTTTACAGGCACAGTATTGTTTTTCGAGGTTTTCTGTAGGCTGCAAGCTACTTATTTTAAACGAGTAAAACCTGAAACTCTTGTATGCAGCACATATTAGTTGCTTTCCATTTACACACAAGTGAAACTGAGTCTGAAGTGAGCTGAGTATGTTATACTCAGATTAATGACGTCACTACTTGCTTACTTTGGTAAAAAGTTATCACATGTTAACACAGGTTCATAACCTCACTTTGAAGTGAGTTTACGAAACTCACTAAAGCACACGGTTTCAATCTTGCGCAGGTTATAGGTAAAAACTCAGTTGAATCTCACTTGTCAGAATGCAAAAGGAACGCGCATTCAACTGAATTATGACGTCACAAGTGAGAATTATCTGAGAATCGATGTAAATGGAAAGCAGCTATTGTGACGTGTCGACTACAGAAGCCGATAACAAAACTGTAAATTTTTAATTTTCTTTCATTTTTCGTATTAAATCGTAGTTTGCAGCCTGTGTCTGTGTTATTGTCGATACTTTAATTGTGGAGAAGGACTTTCCAATCCGTAAGTGCAATTAAGAGAAACGAGTCGAGGAAAATTAATCATAGTTTATTGGTAAAACAGGGCACTCCAACATCCCCTTAAGGGGATCCCCTTAAGGGGATGTTGGAGTGCCCTGTTTTACCAATAAACTATGATTAATTTTCCTCGACTCGTTTCTCTTAATTGCACTTACGGATTGGAAAGTCCTTCTCCACAATTAAAGTATCGACAACAACACAGGCTGCCAGCTACAATTTAATGCAAAAAATGAAAGAGAATAAAAAATTGTAGTTTTGTCACCGGCTCCTGCAGTCAACTCGTCACAATATGTGCTGCATATAAGAGTTTCGGATTTTACCCGTTTAAAATAAGTAGCTTGCAGCCTACAGAAAACTTTGAAGAACAATCCTATGCTTTTAGAAACGAGGTAAGGGCTTTGGTATAAGAGAAAAGAGTCGCCAAAAATTTCGTTCGTATACTACGAATAAAATTGACGTGAAGCCATGACACCGAGCACTATTTTAGTTGATCTCTTTCTAAGAGATGGCGTTGCAATATGTTAGATAAGGACAGATGAATGCGTTTGAGCGAGACACAACGATATATAATAAGTATAAGAAATTAATGAAAGATGTCACTATTGTCGAATTTGGATTTAAAAAAGTCTACTATCGACCTTGATTAACTTCGACCGTCACTCCAGCATCCCCTTAAGCAATTTTATATTATTGATGCTAATGAAGATTTTAAAAACATTGATTACTTGGCAATTTAATTTGTGATATTACGTATTCCTTTTCAGTATTCCTTTTAGAATTGTGTTTCAAAACTGACAAATAATGTGCAGTTTACTTAAACTGATAATTGTAAAATTCATACAAAAATATTATTAGGCACCAAAACCTGTCTTGATCGAATATGGCCTTCTTCACTCATTTGTTATAAAAGAATATATGCAATCTCTTTTCGTTTAAAATCAGTACTGAAACTTTATTTATATTTCTTTTAGGCATGGTGTAAAGAAAAAATAATCGTCTTAAGACCTAAAAAGTCAACTATACAATCATAAAAGTACGAATATTATTTTTTGTATTTACTATCTATAATTATATAGGTATATAATTATATTAACTATATAATAGATTAGTAATAATCTCTATCAAATTTTAATTGTCTCATAAACATGATTGATTTTGCATCATTTATATCTAAAAACCTGTCATAAAAGGATGTGCAAATATTATGAACATGTAATTTTTTTAAATGTATATTTACGATAAAATTTGTCGCGTTATTTGAATTAGAAAAGTTGATAATTAAAGAAAAATAATTGAAAAATCGACGTATTTTGTTTGCAATGTTACATTCAGTTTACTAGCTACAAAACAATCAGCAATTTACGATAAAACTTCGTTTTGACACTTGCAGTTAGTACGTATTTCTTCATGGTAAATATACTACATTTATCTGTAGACGTAAAGTTCTTTATGATATAAACACAATTATACCATGCTAAGTGGATCTTTAATATGTATAGGATCACGCAGAGCGCATTTAGTTACACGCAATTAGTAACTTTTCTTTGATACCCCGTGATATTCAAATTGGCATAAAGCGTTTTTTTTATAGATTTTAATTAAAAAAACATTCAAGATGTTTTACTCTCTATTTATTCGCGTAATATGTTTTCTCTCATATTCGTTGTACGTAAACTTATTGCAAACTCACATTTCTGCGAACACGCGCGTGTATTATCGCGATGCATATTGAATTTCCCATTTTGCTCATTGACAGAGAATTAATATGGGAGATATATTATTACTCGTTTAGATAGACATATCGCTGAAAGTTTTAAACGTTAATGGTATTTTCCTTTGGAAATAGCACCGACCGTTCGAATCTACCCTTTTTATCAATACCTTTATACAATAAACCAACGTGCAGTTCTGCGGCAATTTAAAAAGAAATTTTCCTGTGTGTGCATCATAAAATCACGTCTGGTACCACTATCATCGTCAAACCATAAATTGTGATGTATCCGTTGTGCATTGGTGATAAATGATAATTATACCTTTGTAGTGATTCTGATGCTAGAATGGTTCTTCATCGCCCACGTATGCCATAGCTATAAATGATTTTAGCGAGCATTGTCGATTTCATTTAGTTGTGATTATGCGTTCACAAATCATCTTAAGCAACAACAATGCCAATATTAGATTTATTAGCGATTATTATTAAAATTGAAAAATAAAATTCAGCAAAACACAATAATTTGAAGATATATAGTGAGCGTACACAATGTTGGATACATAAACTATCATTTCATTGATAGTTTATGTATCCAACATTGTGTACGCTTTTATGTGATTAATAAGGCTAATTTATTAGCCTTATTAATCACATAAAAGAAATAAAATGTTTATAGTATTTTATATTATAAACATTTTATACACGGAAATTTTTACAGAAAAAATCGCGGAAGACACAATGTTAATATAATACAATAAAGAATAAAACCTTATTTTCAATTTCCTTGATGATAATAAATTTTATTAGATCAATCAATGTTTAATCAATTTTGCTTTGGCAGAAAAATGAATAACTAAGAATTACGTATAATTTCTCTTGATATCATAAGATAAACCATTACAAGTGTCATCTTATTTAATTTGATATTTTATACGCGATAGACATCACAGACAATTTCTTAAAAGTAGTTGATCATGATAAACTATTATAAAAGTGGATTCATCTTTATCTTGCAAATAAATAATAAATTATATGAATTACCTGTAAAATCTTTCGTGCTTATATACAAAAAACTTTTATAACAATTTATTATAAATTGTTGCAATAAAAATATAAAAGTAGAAAAGTCTTTATACGTTTTGAAAATATCAATCAAAATATCCAATTTTTACGACTCGTTTATTATTTATCAAGTAATGTGCACAAAAATACAAATATTTATACATATACAGGGTGTCAATTATGTACCGGGACGGTCAAATATTTCGACAACTTCCAACATTAATATTTTTTATAACTATTAGGTATTGAACTTAATTCCTGCCGTTTTTCGACTCCAAAATTGATTTGTTTCGAAGAGAAGATGAATAAATATCTTAATCAAAGTAATTTCCTCCATTTTCTACTTTATTACTAATTAATAATACTTTATTAATAATACTTTGATTAAGGTATTTCCCTTCGAAACAAATCAATTTTGCAGACGAAAAACGGCAGGAATTAAGTTCAACACCTAATATACAATAATTTGTAAATGAAAGGGTTAACTTTACCTAAGTTATATTACATGTAAAATATAATCTTAACAATAACATTATATTTGAATAAAAAATATGCGACATTACAAATTGAGTTAAAAAACAATTTTGAGAAAATGTTACTTCACGCCAAGTACATTACTTTTTTAAAATAACTTTTTATACGTAAGTTTATTTGTATTAAAGAAACATGTAAGAGAATTATATTAATACGATGTTGTCAGAAATTGTGCACGTTTCGTGAAAGATTAATTTCTTAGGCTTTCGCATGTAATTTTTAAATTTGCTATAAATATTCACAAATCCTGCATGACACACGCTTGTAGAACATTGAGATGTCGATGCTAAAGAGATGCTGTCAATTTGATCCCGGTGTCCTCATTTCACCAGAGTAATATCCTGACAACTCAGTAACTGGCATACAATTGGCATATAGCTTTATGTCTCTCTCATCCCCGTACTCCTTTCTATCTCGGAATGTGTTTGTACGCATCCATATGTTCCTCCACACCTTCTTTTTTTGATATTTCACACGCATCTTTACGTATCACAAAAGACAGAAATCCACGAGAAAGTCGCAAACCTTACGAATGCAAACACAAAATATAAATACAAATTCAAAAATCGCTACAATGACAAAACTTTCAAATGAATAAAAAAATTTAATCGAGAAAAAATAATCAACTCGGCTATAGACGCTACAAAATTTAATTCAAGGTTGACGTGAATCTAAAGCATACACGGAGAAAATTTTATATTTAAAATTACTATAATGTGTGGTAGTAGCTGCGGTCTTCAGTAGGTCTGCAGTAAAAATTTCAGCAGGTCTGCAGTAAAAATTTTTTTTTACAAAATCAAATATACCTAGCAAATTTTGTTTGCGTACCATAGTAAAAATTAACTGTTTTCATGTTAGAATATGGCTTAACAAAATAATTACTTTATTTATGTGATAAAAATTAGTATTACCATAGTAAAAGTTAAGTCGGAATCATGTTGTGAGAGTCCATCGAAAATACAAGACATAGTAAAGTGTAATTTAAAATTGTATTAAAACTTAATATAAAATTTTCTCCGTATATACATATAAGTGTGAGATACAATTACCTTCTTTTCTCTACATACGTTTTTAATGGTCTTCCATTTAACTCTTTGTACACACAAAGAATTTCTCGGTTGGAATTTCAAAATCAATAAAGGTTTGAGTGATTATTGCACGAGTATTAGAAGAGACTCTTTTCAAGGAATTGATAAAAAAGTTTGCATTTGGTTTAAGAGCTATCTTGTCTTAACACTTTTCGCTCCGCGATATTGAAACCGGATTTTTATGCTAACAATGATAAAGAGATGAGGCAGAATGCAACGTATAATTTAAAAAATAGCCCGAGAACATCGATTAATTCTAATGTATTGACAATGCTCCACGCTTTCACCGTGTCTAATAAATCTAAACGACTTTGATCTATCGAAGAAAGTATAATTAGTGAAACACGGAAACGCCAGGATTTCTTGTAAATGTGTGGAACATTTTCTTGACACGTCAATAGTGTCATAAATTTGCTCAACGTATCAATTATATTTCGCATCATTGCAACATAGGGATGAAATTGATGTACATATCCGCTATTGATATCAATCAGATATTCTTATCTCGCTGATACAACTCTGTATGTTATGAATGCTACATATTGTCGTTCAAACATAGTATTATCAGATTAATATCACTTCCGTGAAAACTTGCGAAACAATAAAAAAAAATAGAATAAAAGAAGAAATAATAAAGAAATCGTATATCATATTGTTACCTAGGGTTACTAACAAAGATTATAGTTACAAGTTTGATATATAAAAAGTTATACAGCATTGTTTATGTTTCAAGGAAACATCGATCTTGTGCAACGGAAGAAGAAAGAGAAGAGGCAAAAGAAGAGAAAGAGAAATGATTATTCCACGTTCTAGTGCCTGATCAAAAAGAACCGATTTTGCCAAGTACGGGGGGGGGGGG